>NC_085138.1:341868945-342143945 GCF_035046485.1 Aedes albopictus
GGCTGCCGATCGCGGCGATCATTGAAGAGTTTTCGGTCCAGAGAGAGAGATGTGACCGTTGCGGGTTCCGGTGATGCATTCGTTTGCGATTGTTGCGGATCGTTCCGAACAGCACAGTGTATCAATTGCGGCGGGTTGCCGTAAATAGGAGACAATTGTCCGTTGCAGGTATGAATCAAAAAGGTTAGTGTGAGATTGTGATATCCTTCTGGGTGGCCGATAAGAGCAGACGTGCAGAATAGTTTGAAATGATTGTCCAGCCAGATTTCTGGCCATGGCGGGTGATTGATCGTACTCAGTAGACGTTTATTCAAATGTGCAATTGATTGCGTTCATTGGCAAATATTTGGTGTATTGTCGCGCTTATATTTTATTAGAGTCCGGCGGCGATCGTACGCTCGCAAGGCATACAGTCGCAGTGTACCTGAAATGAGTAGTCAAGTCACATGAGAAACAGCATTTGAAGATGTAGTAAATTGCTGAAAAGCTATCAGTTGTCATGAGGACTTAATAAAAAAAAAACTGATCGTTACAGTGACTGCCAGAGGATAAAAAGAAGCTTTGTCTCAAGAGAAAGCGTGTACACACGATGGTTTAGGCATTTTTGAATTTGTTGTACTTGATGATAGATTGAACGTATTTGTTTCAAAAACTGTATAGCTAATAGTGGGCGTAATTAAAAAAAAATAAAACAGTTTAGTGGTTGATGCAGCTGAGGGTGACGGATTCCCGGTTGGATCAATATCCTTTTGTCATGGACTGTGATGTACCCATTTCTGCAGGCATAGATCATCGTACCTGCCGTACGAAATAAGATTGCAACATTTTCAATGGGCAAAGAAGATTCTCAGTGTGGAAGTGCTCAGAATACCAAAGCCGGCTCTATCCCAGATAGAACGTAACGCTGGGGAGAAGAATACAACTGGATAACTGACACTGAGGTTGATTACAAATGGTAGTCGAAGCACGCGTATCTGTTAAAGCGTAAGCAAAATAGGGCGGAATTGTACAAACTGATTATTGTTCACCTTCAAACACTACATTCATCAATCATCATATACCTTACATATTGGACAAGAAGTCATGTCAGAAAGCATATGAAAAGGGAGACTATAGTATTTGTATAAAACTGATTTGTGACGCAATTGTAGAGTTTAAGTTGACTTAAATGTCTCATATCAGTTTGAATGTATTTTATAACAGAGTAAGAGGTTGGTGAAACATCAAGAAATCATATTGCAGTTTTGCATACAAACTTTAGAGGCACAAATCTGACGAACAAAGCCTCAAACCAAGCCGCACTTGTTGATCCTGGCTTTGCTTACTTGAAAAAAGGGGCTGTTTTCCAAATCGAGCAAATTTTCAAGATTGGTGCCCTTGAAAACGTAAGTAGGGGTCCATGTCGGCTACTGTGGCAGCCCTATTTGTATGCTCTGATGTTTCTCCTTAATGCAAACAACTAAGGAAGCTGTGAAAGAAAAATCCATAGATATGAGGTGATGTATTTCAAAAATTTACTGGCTAAGCATAAACCTTTACATATTAACAGAAAATAAACTTTGCAAATTGACATTTTTGAATGTTGGATTCAGTTTTTTGCACGCATGTTGTGTGGAGATCAAATTTAAGAGGAAACAAACCATTATCCGTTTTGAAAAAAAAAAACTGTTTTTAATGGTTAATGATTGCTGATGATTCAATGATGGTTATTTGAGTCTTAAGTGAAAATAGTCTGGGGTCTCAAGTTAGCCTAGTTGCTGAGGCTATGGATCGCCAATCCGGAGACGGCGGATTCGATTCCCGTTCCGGTTGGGAAAGTTTACTCGACTCCCTGGGCATAGTGTATCATTGTACTTTTCCTCCAATACACAAATTCATACAATGACAGGCAAAGAAAGCCCTTCAACTAATAACTGTGAGAGTGCGCAAAGAACACTAAGTTGAAGCGAGGCAGGCTAAGTCCCATTGGGGAAGTCGAGCCATAAAAAAAATGAAGAAGAAGTGACTATAGTGGAATTTAAACCTTACAGATCTGTGTTTTCGTTGATGTGATCTGCATCTTGATTTCTAGATCATGAAATTTGGACGGAAAAGTGACGTTTAATCTGTAGGATTGCTAATCTTCAGGAAAAGTTTAACTTACGCATGAGTTTGTGGTACGGATGCTGAGTGATAGAATCATAAGTGTCGTTCTGAGCTTGGTTCTGAGTGCAAGTTGACCGGAAAGAAGGCCTGTTCCAAAGACACGTTCACGCCACGCGAGCCCAAATTATGCCTGGTTTACATTGTTCAACTGAAACGAGCATTCCACTTGCTAACTTCTCAAAGATGTTCAATCCAATGGAATGATGTGTTCAGACTGAGCAAATGACTTGAGTGTTCACTTGAATGCTCTTGAATGCATCTCAGTTGAAGCAAGTGTTTACATTGTTCAACTCGTGCGGAGCGTAAGCAAACTAAATTGAATTCATCTCACTGCCAGATGACTTGAATTCAGTTCACATGAATCGCGGGTTTAGACGGGGCAAGTGAGACGATTTTCGTTTGACTTGAATGAAAAAGCTCAACATGTTCAACTTTCGTTCAAGTCAAGTGAGTTGCTCATGTAAGATGAACGGTGGTGTTTACACGTTCAATTCGCATTCAATTGGGCATTTTCCATTGACTTGAATCAAGTCACTTGCACTGTCTAAACCAGGCATTAGTTATAAAGGTAGTTCAACTGGTACCTGTCCAAGTATGTAGATCTTCCGAAATTGTAACTAGTTTGATAGCTACTGATCTAAGGAGGAGCGAATAAGTTAAAACAAGAGTTTTATTGCGTGTATTAGTAAGTAGCTGCTGGTATGTTTGCTTTAAGAGTAAGAATTGTCTTTTCTTTAAAAAAATAAATGCTGTTTAGTTGTTGGTAAAAATACGTGGCTTCAATAGCTGCATAGCAACAGGATGCATTACGGATGCTGTTTCAGCTAATTGTATTACTGGAACAGGAAGTGAAAGCTTGGAGTGATATTTTCAACATCACTTGATACACAAACTCGGTAACAGCATTTTTCAGGCTGGAAAACCAAACACCAAAATGCCGTCTTGATAACCCGACAAGCACTCTCTGTTACTAATTCGACGAGGCATATGATTGTAAGGTAATAAATCAAAACTTGATAAAAGTGAAATGGGTAAACAATTAAAACTGAAACGCGAAAAATTATAAAACAACAGAGATAATTCTGTAGGAATAAACAGAATTGGAAATTTTATGAAGTTTTTTTGTTCAGATATGAATACAATTAAAAGTTATACAAGCATAACATTTAAGGCTGATATTGTGTTCGAATAATGAATACATTTCATTCTACACTAAGCGAAGGAGAAAAATATTTAAATGTGATCTAAAAGTTGTTTGAATCTCTTGGAGTTGTGCGAAGCAAGATAAACCATACGGTTTTATCATAGCAAGGGCGCCTCCGTCTATCCAAGAAAAAAAAAAGAAAGGGGACAAAGCTGCGTTCTTGAATAGAATATCCAATAGAAAATATATATTGAATAGAAAATATCCATTCCTAGATCCAAGAAGGGATTTGTAATGCCAGCGTAATGGGTTTTCACATTAGGGCAGCACAAATTAGTCTATGGCAACACTAACATTGAGTTGAAAATGCCATAATTTGCGCTTTCTGTATTGTTGTGCATTCTTATATGTAGGATAAATAATACGACTTACTATTGGTTAGGATAGCAATCGTATTAGCAGCACATCTTGTAAATAGGACATCCACCACTTAATTTATACAGAGCGAACTATTTCAGGATGGAATTCATTTAAAGAAGGGTAGGGGTGTGGGGTTCATCTTATTATCATCTTGCTGGGTATAAATTTAGTGTGTCATCAGAAGTAAACATTTGGAGTGGAGCAGTTAGACTGACAGGAGGAGGAACGGAAACAGAGAGCGGTGATTGCAGGAGTTTGGTGTGAACCGGATCTTTTGCCTTCGGATTTAACCGCTGCGGATGTCCTCCCTGACGAGAACCCTACACTTCTCTGTTAACCATAGTTTTGCATTCTTACGCGATAGATAGTCGGGTAAACAACGTGAAAAAGGTTTGGAACTTTTCAAATTTTTGTAGGATGTCAAAGATACAGTAGACGTTCGATAACTGCAACATGTTAACGTTTCACTTAGCGAACAAAAATCCGATAACTGGAACGCCTGACAGTATCAACAAACCATAAACTGACGCTAAATGAACGTGAACTTCATCCGTCTGTTCATTTGGGCTAACATGGCGCACCATTTTGACATTTGGCGGTGCGATAACTGTAAATTTGTTGCACTTACCGGACTTGCAGTTACAAAGCAAACCGCTTGCACTGACCGAACGTCTACTATAATAACCTTCCTGAAAGTAACCGTTTCCGATATATTCGGAATTTAACTTCATGAGTCTTCGATGCTCGATGCTCCATCAACAACATTATGCTATTTCCAACACATTTGTATATCCTAAAAACAATCACTCACTTGATTGGACGAACAGTTTGAAAGTTATAGGAAGATTGTGAACTTCATTTTGTAGAAACAAATGAAGTTTCTAACGTGAAATGATGATAATGGGTTGTTTTTATCGATAAACTCTTAGTAAGAACAAAGAAATATAACTTTGGAAAAAGTAAATTTTCAGTTTGTTTATTGTTTCAAACAAGCGTCATATCTGCGTAAGCATCCGTATCAACCAGATTCGGATTTCCTTTATAGTGCTTTATCTGACGATAACGATCGCCATCGATTCAATACAAATCGATATCGAAAATCATTCACTGGTTGACCGGGATATTTCAGGAAATTTGGCCGATAAAACCCTCAAGACGAAGAGAACAAACCTGTTGATAATACTCAAAGTCTTCTTAAACAACGGATATTGCATGTGCTGAAATTTGCGACCGGACGAACAATGTTTACATTACATGGAACTACGTTTTGTATGCCTTCCAATATTTTTGAGTTGAATTTTACACAAATGACGTATCTTTACACGCGAAAACATTAGATCGATTACAATAAATACCAAAACAGTACTGCTGTTCTATTTTCGCCAAAAAGTATACCAAGTAGTGAATGCTATTGAACATGGAGAAAGCAAAAGTGGAACTAAATCATTATAACGTGGAATTTGTTTATTCTACTATTTTGTTTCGACCTTAGGGAGCATCTATTAAGTACGTCGCGCTAAAATTTGAAATTTTCAACCCTCCCTGCCTCCTTCAAACGTGACGATAAACTTAATGGATGACCCCTTATGTGATAGATTCCATTTCATTGCATAAAATTTAAAAAAAATGTTGAATATAACTAAATTATATCTACAGCTGTTATCATATCTGCATATGATATAATTGCGATAGATTAAAAGAAAATCACTAACGACAAATCAAGTCTATTATGCGTCAAAGAGTTCAATGTGACGTCATACTACCCCGCTCGTGTACGTCTGACAAACAAGCATTTGAATGAGGAAACTGGCAATACGTAGAACCAGTAAAGCTTCTATCACCGCCCTCTTCAAGTGTTGTGATGGCCTCATTGGCAGAGGCGTCAGATTGCTACCGATGGTAGGTGTCTTGGTTCAAACCCCGTTCGGATCCGAAAATTTTATAACGTACTGGAAACTATTTTTTTATGTTACCTACTTTTTCTAAAAATAGAATAACACACTTAAAAATAATTACCCGAAAATGAGTATAAAATTTAGTTTTTACCCTAAAAGGTTGCCAAGGAATTATAACACAATTTGTTATAATTTTGTTAAATTCTACCATATTTCATGGAACAGGTTTTGTAATATTTTTGTTATGATCATAACAAAAGTTATTACATTTTTGTTCTTTTCATATGGCAACTTTGTTAGAATTTCTGTTATTTTAACTACTAACGGTACATGTTTTATAACAACCCTTGTTATAAAAAATTATTGTAACAAAATAACACAGCTTGTTATAATTTTGTAATGTCCATCTAGTCGGGATATTACCGCTCTCATCTTAAAATTTGGTCGACCCAATTTCCAGCGACACTGCCGTAAGTTTATATTCATTTTTTAGAAAATTTGGCAATTTTAGGTTGAGTTTATATACATTTTTTTTTTGAAAAAGTTTCTTTTAAATCATGTTCAAAGTTTCTTTGACTTATTATCTTTTGAATGAGACCTAGGGTTTTGAAATCGGAAGCAAATTGGCGAAGATATGGGCCTAAAAAATGACATGTTTTTGAGGGGGTGATCCCAAACTTTTGATCGGGAGTGTATGTAATTGGATAATTCCATTCTGGTGCTCTCGCAGAAAGACTTAGTTACAAAATATTCCATGTATACTTTTATAAGAAGAATGAGAAACACTTGTCCGTCTTCCGCAATTCTCGCTGAATACATGTGTGAATACCGTCTGAGTAATATGGGCCCCAATCAATGGAAATCTGCAAGATGAATTAATCCACCATTTAGTCATAACAGTAGGAATTGCACCATCATACCACTAATTCAATGATGCCAAAAGGGCTACATGTGCAAGAGAATTGGTCTATTTAGCGAAGCACGAAGTACGAGAGCCTCACCAATTTACTCTCATTCTAATTCTCTCCCATCTTCACTATATCTCTCATCATCTCACAGCATTGAACCACTGACTGGCACTGTTTGGAGCCAAGAAGAGGAGGATGCTGCTGCTTTCATCTAGATCCATCCCACCACACCGTCTCGTATGTCTGTCTGCCAACCATAAAAAGCCAGCTAAGTACATTACGTTCAAATGGAAAAAGTAAGCAACGAACAGATCATCAAACATGAAACTGGGACTTGCACAAGAAGCAGAAACTGACGGGCGGGGGTGAACCGGGATTGGATTGTATATTAGCACTTCTTTCCTTCGGACGACGGACGTAGAGGTACTTGGTGTCATACACAACCTTGATATGGTGGATCGTGTGTAGCCAGCCAGTCAGTGCCAGTGGTTGTCGTAACAAGCAGGAGAAGGTTCGGAATTGAACCTGGAAGGTGTGAGATAAATTACGACAACTATAAAACGGTGTGAATGGGCTGTCGGTTCAAGACAGGAACATGTACAATGTACTGACAGAGGTGGGAGGAAAAGGTGAAGGCAAGGAAACACTTCCGAAGAAAAACAACATGTGATGAAGGGTAAACGAAAGGTGCTGGCTGGCATATGAGATGTAGTTTGCTTACTTCTGTGGAGAACGATGAAGGTGCATATCTTTGTTTTCTTAGTATGGGCTCATGGTGTGGGACATGATGTAACATAGAATGGATTCAGGAGAACTATTTTTTGGCAGCGTTGTCAGATGAATATTTTTGTTTTCAACAATATATTTAGGTTGACTTTGTGTTGCTTGCAGAAGTGATTCTTGATAAAGTCGCGGAAGATGGTAGGATCAATCTGTCGATCCATCAGCTCGCTATGAACTTCAATTAGGTGAGATTGTTCCATTTTTAACGATTTTTTTTTTATTACGAAAAGTAATGTTTTTTAAAACAAATTTGTACTGAACATCATACTTAAACAGCAAAATAAAAATTGTGACTGTAATTATTCCCACAGTCCAGAAATATCCCATTTATTTCATATCTTGGCAACACTGAACGCAACAATAAAAAAAAACATCAACTACCGCCTATGCTCGAACGGTAATGGGCTCACAACGATCATGATGACGATGATGATGATGACGGTACTGGCGAAGACGAGTGTCGTCTTCCGAAAACCAACAGCAGTGAACAAGAGGAAAAAACAGAAGGAAATTAATGAAACGTGATATTGGAAAATCAAGCGAAAGGGCAAGCTCAACTCGGAAGGTAAATACATGGAACTCTTGCGCCACTAATTGGCGGTTTAAGAAGATGTTTGTCTTCTGCGGAAGTTCACAGGAAATGAATGATGTTTTTGTGGTATGAGGGTTATTTTCGTAAAAAACGTATTTTACAGTTTAGCGTAAAATTTGACTATAACATGAACTATTATGACATTAAACGAACAAATCGATACACTCAAATGCTATTGCTGATAAAATATAAATTTCGAAGAATCTACCTTCAACTAATGTGTTGTTTGTATCACTCGAAAGAAGAATTAGCTTTAAAACAAATTGCCAGTAACCGAATGTGATTAGTCATGCTGTTCTGGAGGCATTCCTGGAACAGTCAATGGTTGGCTTACGACGGAGAGGAGGACAACGACGATGGCGAAAAGTAACCGGCAGATACATAGATGGACGACATAAAAAACACAGGAATCAATGAACGAAGATCCTAATTTTTCCTGCTCGGGGACGGTGTTGTGCTGAATGCCTTTTGACCTTCGGGCCACATTGAAGAGAAATCCTATCTGGCGACGGTATTACCAAAGATACGAAGGAGTGAGACAACCTGCTGTGAAGTCAATTTGCCTTTGTAGTCGAAAAAAATGTTGCATGCTGTTGTTGAGGTGTGTGCGATGGTTTTGACGCGTTTTTAGTAACGAGATTTTTCACCACAAGTTTCATCAACAACTCCTTTAGAAATTCATCCAAAAACTTTCTCATAGGAACCTTCAAAACCCAGAAATTCTGTAAGAATTTCCTCATGAAATCCTCTTGTAAAGAATTGTTTAGTGTCCAAGAATTCGTTCAGAAGTTTTTCCAGGACTTCTTCTTCGTGTTTCAAGCAGTTACTCAGAAAGTTTCTATAAAAAAAATCCTGCGGGTGTTTCTTCGGAAATATCTGCGAGAGTTGTTCTAGATATTCTAGTGTGGTAGTTCTTCTAGGAAATTTCCTATAGGAATTCCTATGGGATTCTTTTCTCAGGTATTATTCGAAGAGTTGCATCGTGAGTTTCTGCAGCATTTTCTAAAAAGTTCTCTCAAAAAATTCGTCGAAGTGCTCATTTTCGACTACGAAGTTGAAAAAGATTCCTACTTTCTCCGGATTTTTCTTGTTAAATTACTCCTGGTATGCTTTCACAAATTCCTCCGGGAAGAGTTCCGCAATATATTGAATGCTTATAGAACTTCCGGAGTAATTCCAAGAGAAACGATTACCTGTAGAAATTCCTGGATAAATTCCTAGAGAAATTTTTAAAGTAAGTTCAAAAATAATTCATAAATGAACTTACAGATGAAGTCTCAAAGAAATTCCTTGAAGAAGTTCCGATCGTATTTAGAGAAACTTCAGAAGGAATTTGTACAGGAGCTCCTGACAAAAAAAATCCTAGATGAACTATCGAATGATTTACTAGAGGAACTCCGGGATAAACTACGGAAACAATTCCTTGGAGAAGAAAACCCCACAGAATTCCTTAAAATATTCCAGAAGGAATTTCTGGAAAAGCTCCTAGAAAAATAGTTGGCTTACGAGCAATTCCTACAAGAATTTCAGAAAGAATTCGTAGAGAAACTGTCTAATGATTTCCAAGGTAAACTCCAGGAATAATTTTCTGAAACATTTCCGAAGGGATTCCTAGCGAAACTCCCGAAGGCAATCCTGCAAGAACTACCCGAGGAATTCGTTGCGAACCTGTCGGATGATTTCCTAAATAATTCCCGTAGGAATTTCCAGAAGAACTCCCGAAATAGTTATCAGAGGATTTTTGAAGAAATTATCAGGGGAACTCCCGGAGAAATTACTACACCTAGGAGTATGTAGAGAAACACCTGGAGGAGTTTCAAGAGGAACTACAGGAGGAATCCCTGGAAAGAAGTGCCTGGAGGAATGTCCAGAGGAATTTCTAGAGGAAAGCTCTTAAAAATTTCGAGAGGCTCGTGCAATTCATAGAGTAACACCAGGAAGAATTCCTAGAGGAACTCCCGAAAGAATAATTCTAAAAAACAATGGAGGCATTCCTATGACAACCTCCAAGGGGAATTCTTAGAAGGAGAAATTTCTAAAGTAACCGGAGGAATTCCTAGAAATATTTCCGAAGGAATTCCAAAATTGAGCTCCCGTCAGAATTTCTAGAGGAATTTCCAAAGGAATTTCTTCAAGAGATTGCAACGCAATTCGTAGAGAACTCCCAGGGATATTGCTAGAGAAGCTTCCGGGATAATTCCTTAAGGAACTTCCGGTGGAATTCCTGAAACTCCCAATGGAATTCCTAGAGGAACTTCTGGAGGAATTTATAAACCAAACCCCGGAGGAATTCCTAGTCAAACCACAGGAGAAACTACTAGAAATATTTCCGTTTCTAGGGAAACTCCTACCAAAAAAATATATTGTGAAAAAAATGGTATAATTCCTAGGGAACCTCCTGGGAGAATTCCAAGAAAAGCTCCCGGAAGAATTTCTATAGTAACTATTGGAGGAATTCTAACAAATATTTTCAGATGAATTCTAAATTAACTCCCGGCAGAATTCCTAGAGCAACTCCCAGAGGAGCTCCTGGAAAAAAAATCCTAAAGGAACTCACGGAAGAAATTCTAGAGGAATAACTGTCGAAGACATTTGTAGAGGATTTTCCGGAAGATGACCTAGAGGAACTCCCGGAGGAATTCCTAGAGTTATTGCATGAAGATGTCTTTTATGATTTTCCCCGGAAATTCCGGGAGTCTAGGAATTCCTCCAAATGTTCTTCCAAAGGGAAAGTCTGGAGGAATAGATAAAGGTAAGAGTATTTTTAGAAGAAATTCCTGGAGAAACTGTTGTAGGAAATCTGAAGAACCTACTTGAAAAAATATCAAAGAAAACCCTGCAGGACCTTCCGAAGAAACTTGGCAGAATTCCACATAGAAACCTTGGAAACTCCTGGAGAAATTCCTTCATATTGACATCAGATAATTCTCCTAGATTTTTTTTAAATTCGTACCAAGGGTGTCACCAGGAACTTCGTAGTGACTTTTGGGAAATCTACAAAGTATTTCACCTACAACTTTTCTCGCTGTTTAATTGTTGAAATTTTTAAGCATTCCGAAATTTTCTCAAAAGATCTTGCTTCAAAAATCTTTTTTTTTTAATTATCTAGAGGAATATCTGAGAGTATGTGTAACAGAACCTGAAGAAAATGTCTGGTCTGGAAGAATCCCTCGACGAATTCTAGGAGAATGCCTACAGGATTCTTGAGAACTGGGTAATATCTGAAGGCATAATTTCTGGGAAAATTCTTGAGGAATTTTTGGAGGAATCCCTGGTATTTGATTGTAATCTTGCAATGAATGTCTACTGGCAATTGAGGAGACATATGTGGTTGTAAATTTGGGAAAATGTTTTTAAAAATTTCATTGATTCTTAAGGTGTGCGTGTCATAAAGCATTTAGAATGAAGCAATGTCAAAATTCCTGAAATTCCGTGTAGAAATGCTGTAGAATCAAACATCTGAAAACATATTTTTTTAGGAAAAACCCCGCGATAAATCCTAGGAGGATTATTGGAAGGAATTACAGTAGGAATCTCTCAACGAATTACAGGAAAACTTTCCCAAGGAATCCTGTAAGAAATTCTGAAAGAAGGCTCAGGAGGAATACTGGTAGGAACTCTTGGGCGATTCCAAGAATGATTCCCTGAAAAATCAAGGAGGAGTTCTGGCAATTTTTTTTAACGAAAACTCGGAAGGGTTTATCAAAAGAAACCCGGAACAAATCAATGATAGAGTCCCGGGAGGAATTCTTGAACAAATCCATGAAGGAATCCATTAACCCTCGAGCAGTCGCGTCTTTGACTACCTGCAACGACGCTACGCTCACGCTGTGTACCACAAGCGTGCATTTTTCATAATGCGTGTACTCAGTACACGACGCGACCGCTCCCGGGTTAAGGAATCCCAAGAGAAATCCCGGGAGTGACCATCAAAAGAATTCCGGGAGGAAGCGCTGATGGGATACGAAGATGTATGCCTGACGAAATCCAAGATGAATTCTCCTAAATAATCCCGGGAGTAATCCCTAACGAAATCCCTGGAGCAATCTATTAAATAATTCCGGGAGGAATACTTAAATCCTTGACAGAATTCCAGAGAAATCCCTGAAGGAATCCTAGGAGAAACCCTAAAAACGGAAAGAATCAATTACGGAGTACCGAAAAGAATACCAAGGGAAATCGCTAAAAGAATCCCGGAAGAAATCCTCGTGGAAACCTCGATGGAATCCCGGGAGTAATCAATAAATGAATCCCTGACGGAGTGCCATTAAATATCTCTGACGGAATCCTGGATGAATTCCTCGAAATAATCCTGGGAAAACTCCCAAAAGGAATCCTGGGGCAATATTTAAAGGAATCCCGAGAGGAATCTCCCAAGGAATTATAGAAAAAAATGTAAAAAAAAAACAGGAAGGATCAATGAAGGAATCTCGGAAAAAATCCCGGGGGGAATTGATAATGGAATCCCAGAAGAAATCCCTGAAGGAATCGTGGAGGGAATCCCGGGAATAATTGGTGAAAGAATCTCGGGTGAAATCATTAAAAGATTCCCGTGAGAAATCAATGAAGGAATACCCATAGAATACCTTTGGGAATCCTTGAAAAGTATCCTGGGAGCACTTCCTGGAGGAATACTGACAAGAATACTTGAAAGGGCCCAAGAAGAATACAGAAAAATCGTGCGACGAATCCCTACAGGCAGGGATGGAAACACTCAAAGACAGTATATGTAGGACTTTTACCTTGTAGTTTTATCTAAAAGTTTGCCGGAGAAAGTAAGGGTCGCCCACACATACCATAATCGTGACAAAGCTATGAAAGGCCCCCTCCACGAGATGAGTGTAATTTTCATTAACCTCGTGGAGAGTCGCCTTCATAGCTCTCTCAAGACATTGATATACGTGTGCGTGTGTGTATTGTATTCGACAGACTTCTAGATAAAACAACAAGGTAAAAGTCCTTCAAACACTGTTTTTCGATAGCATGCTTCTGCACTGAGAAAATAGTAAGTAAGTGTAACTCTTTGCAAGTGAGTGTTCCCATCCCTGCCTACAGGATGTTCGAGAGAAATTACTAGATAACCTAAGTAATGTTTTGTTAAACTTGAACATAGTTTGCAGTGATTCTGTATTTCATTTGTCAGGTCGTTACAAATGGTCAATGTTGTATACCGTTAGGGGCTGTTCATAAACCACGTAGACTTTTTGGGTGGAGGGGGGTCTGGCCATAGTCTACGCTTCATACAAATTTCAAAATTTTTGTATGGACAAAAGTCTACGAGGGGGAGGGGGGGGGGGTCTGAGATGGCCAAATTTTGGTCTACGTGGTTCATGAACAACCCCTTATGTTTATTTCTACTTTGTAGTTAAATATGATTAATATACTAATCTAAAAGAATTACTCGCAGTACTGAAATCAAATAGGAGTAACAAATATATCGTCAGAACATTTGTAGGGTTTCTCATACAACATTGTATGCAAGCTCCAATTGGATCACGTGGGCATTTTTGAAAATGTCATGTTGTAAGTCATCGATCCGTCAGTGCCGGATTGTTATTGTTTTGATCTAATCTTATCGTCACGATCACCTCACGATAGTACGTGATATTTTAACAAATTTTTTGATCAATTATTTTTGTAGAGGTTTTAAGAACCCTCATAAAACCGAATGCCTTTTATTTTAGTTTTATGATAGTTTTAACAACCTCATCCAGTCAATTTGATGAAAAATGATACTTGGGAAAATCTGGTAGGAATTCTAGGAAAGTCATAGAGAATCGAAAGACATTGATGAATACCGTAGATACACAGTTATGGATCACACACGGTTACGAATCAATTCGATGTTTACGATCGTATGTTGCAGCTTAGCATGGCATGGAGTGGCATAGTATAGTTTTTATGCTTTGAAGACTATGCTATATTATGCCATGCTGTGCAGTGAGGCGACATTTGACCGTAAACATCGGATTGATCCGTAACCGTGTGTGATCCATAACTGTGTATCCACGGTATTTCACAGGTTAATCGAAAAGAAATGAAGGAAATCAATGAGAATGTGACCTGACTACTGATGGGCAATCGCTCAGGATGGGGATCATTCACTTAGGCCTTTTACCATAGATGGTTGGTGTGAGTCTTGAAAATGCTATTTTTATTATTTTGTCCGACGTTTCGGTCCATTTTTGACCTTCTTCAGGGATTCTGGAATTTTTTTATGTTTTTGTACCAAAACGACAGATACAGGTTCTACCGAACCACAATGGACGAGAACACTGTAACTATTGGTAAAAATTAAAAGATTTCTTTAATGTAAATAAAATTAGAACTTATAAATAAGCATTTCCAGAGTCCCAGAAAAATGTACCAAACGACCCGAAACGTTGGACAAAATAAGTGTTTTATTTTTGTCAAGACTGGCAAACCCCCACGAAACAACTACCATGGATAAAGGACTGAAAGGAGAGCGTTTTTTGAAGCAGTCTTATGAGTTTGTTAACAAATTTGTTACCGTAGATTTGTTTTTTTTTTCTGTAAAAAAAACATTTTTGCCAGATCCAGAAATTATCAAAAGAGAATGCACGAAAATTTCTACATAAACTTTGAGGATTTCGGCAAAACCCCTAATCTATATATATAAAAATGCAGTGGCATACGTGGGACCGCGCATAACTTGCGAACGGAAGGTCCGATTTTTGTCGTCTTAGTTTTGTTCTGTTAGTTTTCACCCAAGGAAGGTTTATGAGGCATAAAACATGGAAAAATTGATAGTTTTTTAAAAATGGATCTTCCATACCGGGGACCGGGGATTTGGTCTTGGCTAGAAACTTGAAACGTCAAAAAACGCAGTAGGCAAGACAAAGTTTGCCGGGTACAGCTAGTTAATTCTAAAAGACGTACGGGCCATCAATATTTACACAAAAATGTTCTTCAGATCGTTAGGAAACTTTGCTTCAGCATCAGATGAAACGCGACAATAATGGCATCGAAAAATAAATTTAAATTATTTGCACGCAGAAAAGTCATTTCCACAAATCTTCATTCACTTTTGATCCTGTAGAGACTCTCACTGAAGTTTGAGTTGGATTGACCGCTCGTAGATGCTACTTCTGTAGCGCCAGACCAGCTACACTCATACAAGGAACCTATGAGATAGCTGCTTGGAACTAATAGGCATCTTCAGTGTGAGAGTGTTGGTGATCTGCTATTCATATTCTAGGCGAGAATGGCGCCTGCAACCAACGTCAGGTTGCATGCATAACAATATAGACAAGGGAAGCTTGGTTACATAACTTGCAGGCGTTATATAATTTGTTGACACTACACTGTGTTGTGGAAGCTGATAGGAAGAGAAACGGCCTTTTCAACTCTTTCTGGTTCTAGCGATGGCTTTGAACATATAAATATACACTAGACTAGCAAGCGTCTCCAGTGTGTGAGCATTGGTGATCTTCTATTTTTAGGCAACAATGGCGCCTGCTACGTCAGCTTGCAGGTCAATGTGGGGAAGGTGAGGGAAGTGATGATTGCAATCGCTTGTATCCACATCAGACCGAATATACCCCTGCGTCTGCACAAATTCATGCGGATGTCGGAGTGTTGGTGGGACATGATTGGCAGAAGGTTCACACATTGGTGCGTGGATGCCAGGAGTAAGGGGATAGATTATTGTGATTATTACTGTGAAGCTAATGCGACACAGTTTGCTTGATTGCATAACTCGTAGGCGTTATCTGATAGACTGGCACTGTGCTGTGAAAGTTGGAAGTAAGCGAAACGGGTTTTCAACCGTTCCTGGTTCTAGCGATGGCTATGAACGTTTGGATATACATGAGTTGTATATGTTAAGAGGAGAGAGTAAATATTTAGATTTTATGTAGATGCAAAGTAGGACGAGAGGGACGGGCCAGGGATTGAACCCAGGACCTTCTGCAAACGAATCAGAAGTAGGTAGTTTCGAGACCACCAAGTCCGTCACTTTACAGACCCTCACAGAACCATGCAAAATATTGGTAACTAAAACAAATCCTAAAACTTTCTGGTGATTAAATGAACTCCCTAGTTATGTAACAACCACCACGTCAATACTCGCTGCCGTTAAGTATCATCACGTGCCTACTAGGCACTTGAAGCACGCCGACGAACAGCTGTTCGCCGCCACGATCGATCAATTGAAGTGATATGCACCGCGCCTCGTGCCACATGACGCGCTGATGATAGCTGCTGTTTTAGTTCAATCAATAAACGGTAGTAGGTAATGAACCTCCTCTCTCTAGTCTCGGACCAAAGCACAGTGAGAAGCGAGCGATACCTTTAGCTGACAACAAAACGATCCAAACAAGGGGCCCACAATGCGCACGGCCGGCCATTCGCCTCCTTCTTCATTGGTAAGAATGGGACACAAATTAGGCCACGCGTGTTGCTATACCCCTAGGCACGGGTCTATCTTTTTCGGAATATGAACCGTTCGAAGTGTGCGACTTGCGCGGTTCGACAAAGAATACCGACAAGAACCGGGACATCAGTCGAGCAATGACTTTTGAGTGTCAGGTGAAGTGAAACGAAATGGTTCTTGGTTCAGGTTCGCCGGTCGAAAAGCGGTATCAGTATCCCACCAACAGAGCACCCACTACCAGCGAAGCGCATCACTTTTATTGCCCATCGTCATTGTCTTCGTCTACGACGACGACGGGACGGAATTATCCTTTTTAAGGTTTTATTGTCATTGGATCCGTCGTCGTTAGCAAGGCAAATGGTACATTCCTAGCAGCAAGAAGACCCAGGTTGATGGAATCAATTACCGAAAAGGAAACAACCGGACTTGACAACGATACCGAATGATACCGAGGGATCAGTAAAACATAGTTGTATCGGGTTTTATGGCAAATGAAGAAGAAGAAGATAAGGATGAAATTGTTTCAAAATAATATAAATGGATTTTGAAAATAGAACTGAAAGTGCTGATTCATGACAAACATATATCAATTCCCTATTAGATGTCTCGTACAATGATTTGTTTATAAAGTCTTTTTCTTAATGAATACGAAGTTTTTTGTCAACATTTGTACAGGTATGTATAGTCAATCTCGTCTGATATATATCTACATTCCACCATCCACCTCAAGCGTAGATAACTGATGCACTTCCTTGTTCGCTGGCACAACCCTGAAGAGGTGCTAAACACCAAATTCTCATTACGGCGGTAATGGTGGATCGACCCTGGCCTCTCCTCTAGGTAGGCAGGTACCGTCACTGCGGAAAAATGCACTTGAGAATCGGCCAGCGCGGCCCCCTCTAATCGACGAAACATGTAAAGCACGCCCAGGGAATTAATGTGACCACGACCATACCGCATTCGTTGTTATACCGCTGTTGGCTGTCATTATCGTCATCAGCATTTTGCACATTTTCTACTCCCTATGGGTTGCTTTCCGAGCGAGAGAAAATGCCACAATAATATCAAAACGAGTTATTTGTAGGAGATATTGGTAAAATCCGATAAAATAACAAAAATGAGTACCAAAAATTGATTCCGATAATATCTAATCGATAACAAAACAATCTTCGTAATAACAAATGAGTAACAAACTTGTTGTTCGTTGGTTTTTGTTACAACTTCCCGGGTATAGTTGAATAACAAACCAATAACTAAAGAGTAACATATTTTGTCATCATATCTGAATTTGAAATTCTTTAGTTTTTTTATGAATAGCTCAGGATGACACATAAATAACAAAACCTGCTATCATTGTAAAACTTGTAATTGGCGAGTTATTATTGAATAGTATAATATATCCCGGGTAGAGGTGAATAACAAACAAATAACTAAAGAAAAAGAATAACATACTTTGTCATCATATCTAAATTTGTAATTCTTTAGTTTTCTATGAACAGCTCAGAATGACACATTGATAACAAAATATGTTATCATTTTAAAACTTGTACCTAATTGGCGAGTTATTATTGAATAATATAATAATAACAAATATTACTATGACACCATCAGTCATAATATCAAAACAATATCATAATTTACCATCACATTAAAATATCTTACTATCTTGATATTATTTTTTGTTATTACTTTGTTATTACATTGGCAAAATCAATTATTCTTTAGTTGTTATGCCATAGAAATTTAAATATTAATTTTGTTATTTTAACTCTTATGTCAAAGAAACTAATATCAAACTTTGTTACTCAAGCATTCTATTTTAATGGCAAAATTTGCCCTTAATTTGCATTTCGCTCTATCCGGGATTGCTATAACACTATCGCCCATAATATCAAAACAATAACATAATTTACGATCATATTGAAATATGTTATTATTTTGACATTCGTTTTGCTATTAATTTGTTATTACAATGGCAAAATAAGTTATTCTTTAGTTGTTATACCATAGAAATTTAGTTATTATTTTTGTTATTTTTACTCATATTTCGAATAAACTAATAGCTAATTTTGCCATTCAAACATTCTATTTTAATGGTAAAATTTGCCCTCCATTTGCCATTTCACTCTCTCCGGGTGGTGTTGTTATTCACTTGTTATTCAACAAACAGTTATTTGGCATTATATTCTAGCAAAATTTTGCGAAATTTTCCCAAGTTGAAGGGTTAAACAAAATTTGTTTGCTAAAGTTTTGGCTGATTTTCAGCAAACCATTGCTGGTAATCAGATGAGTTTACTTAACAAATACCCAAATTTAGCTGAATTTCAGCAAATTGATTGCTAAAACCTTTAGCTCGGCAAAGTTCAGCAAAATTTTGTTTGGGGTATAGTATCCCCTTCAGCTCGAGTTCTGCTAATGATTTCTCGCGTTTGCACAGACCATTAGGAAGAAGAGTTGCGCTGGACCACGTCAGTCGTTCGTCATCTGTGTAACGTGTGATTGACGGCAGAAGCAGGGCAAGTTTGAACTTTAAATTACACCGAGGACAATCAATGCCCAAGGCGTAGTTCCATTATGGTTACGCTGGAATGGTACCGAAACTGAGTTCACACTTGGGTGTTAGTTTTTTTTTCTGTCAATACAAAAGGTTGAACTCGTGCAGGCTCCGGAGCTTCTTGATTTGAGATGAAGTAGAGCGAATCCATTCATATTGGACAAGCCATGATAAAGGATTTAGGACATCCTATGATACAGGACAGCCGAATCATCCTTAAACAAAATTTGTTACAATTATTATAGCGGTTTTGACGTTGGGTTACGCCTATAGGAAAAGAGATTTAACGGTAAAACCATGGAGCGTTTCATATAGTCTTCAGGTAGTTTTAAGGGGGCACGAAAAAGTTTAAAGGAGTTTTCAATGATTTCACGGGTTTTCTAGAATTCAGAAATGATTTAGGGGGTTTTAGTGTTGAAGTCCAAGGTTCAGAGGAGTTTCAAGAAATTTCAGGTTTTTAGGGGTTGAAGGGAGAATTCATAAGAGTTTCAGGAGTTCCTGGGGATTCCAAAAAGTTTTCAGAAAATTTCAAGTGCTTCCATGTGGGTTTATCGGGGTTTCTAGGGTTCTAGAGGTGATCAAGGGAAGTTGCAGAAGGTTTCAGTGGTATTTGGTTTTCAGATAAATTCCAAGGAATTTCAGGTGGTGTCAGAAAGGTTTTAGAACTACTATTAAAACGGTAAACTCCAAGTAAGTTCACAACACAATTAACATTACCTTCATCCAGGTGCTGTACAGCTCCTCCATTTGGGAAATTTGTGCCAAAAAAGGAAGCGATTTGAAGGGGGTCAAGAGGATATCACGAGGGATTCAGAGGTTTATTTTGGGAATTCAATGACGGTCTCGAGCAGTTACAGGGGCGTTTCAGGATGGTTTCGGGCAGTTTCAGAATTATTCAATTGCCAAAAATATTGTGCATGAGCCGGAACGAGTATGAATTTCATTTTCAATGCGCCTTAAGCTTATACTTTTGATGACCTATACTCAAGGTCGTCGATCTTGGAGGCTTTGAACAGTCCTTGAACCCACCACTTAACGCAACATTGTTGGATCGCAAGGGTCTGTGTGAATTCCCGAACAACCAATTTGTACATATAACGATGTTTATGACCGTGTTATACGTGCTTTCATGCGGTACAGTTATGTTGCCTAGGATGCAGCAAAATTGCCTTAAGTGAAGCGGATATAGCGGATATTGGCGGGACAGTAATAACATTATATGACGTAAATTGTTCTCTTGTGCGATGAGCGGTGTGCACTTTTGCGATATAATATTGCCTCTTATACGACTTAATGAAATTCGATAAAAAAAATTGTTGTCATCTTAGTGTCATTAATTCGACCTTTGGATTAACGAGCCGCACTTCACACTTGACACCAAATACTACTTATGATACAGGCTCAATTATTTTCATGACATTCTAATTCACCTCAGTGTTTGTTGAAATGCGTTTGGTTTATCTGTGCTGTGTAAGTTTTGCAAACAATCTGCGATTAAAATGACGGAGCGTGATTTCCGGCATTCCTGGAGCTGCTCTTTCATTGTTATCACATATTACATCGGATAAATGAGTTTATTTTTACTTTTATACGATCATCAACGATCAAATCTGACTATACATGTCAATGGTTGCTCCTCCGTGATTGATCTGAGCTGGTACCAATTGCACTGAGATCCAAATCCTTATAGTCAGTTGGGAAGGGAAAGGAACGTTAGAGTGTGCTGGTTGTTGCTACTAAAGACCGAGAGCACCTCTGCATCCCCCCAACCAGTACGGACTGGGGTATTTGTTAGACGGGTAGGATGGGAGATCTGGGAGTCACCGTTGGTTCTAGCGATGGCTATGAACATATGAATATACATGAGCTGTATATGTAGAGAAGAGAGAGAGAAAGTGGATAGAAAGATACAAAATAGGATGAAAGGGACGGGCCAGGGATTGAACCCATGACCTTCTGCATACGAATCAGAAGCGTTAGCCACTAGACCACCAAGCCCGTCATGAGTTTATTTTTACATTTATACGATGCTATTTACACATCAATGCGAGTTAAACAGCATAACAAGATAAACTGCTTTTTACAGCATGCTTCTGAACTGAGATGGTAGCAAGTATGTTTAACTTTTTGCAAGCGAATATTTCCAATGCTGGCCACGATATCGTACTAATTCCGTTATTAAATTATAAATATTTTCCGTTGAAAAATTTTATGAAAAATGTTGTACCGCTGCACAGTACTTAAACTTTCACGAAATAAACTTTGCTGACAAACCTACCACAAAAATCAGAATCACTTGAGGCTTCAGAAACGTTCCAGGGGTTTTCAAGAGGTTTTGAGAGCGTGCCAGGGGTTTTCAAGAGGGATTCAGAAGGTTTAGTGGGTCCCAGGTGTGTTTTAGGGCGTTCCAGCATCGATCCAGGGTGTTTTAGAAGCGATCCAGGAGTTTTCAAGGGGTTTCAGGGACGTTCCAGGAGTATTTCAGGCGGTTAAGGGGATCCCAGGAGTTTCCATGAGTGTTCCAGTGGCTTAAAAAGGCTTAAAAAGGCGTTATTTCAGAAGTGTTTTATGAGTTTCAAGAGGCTTCAAGGGCTTACAGATGGTTCAGGGGGTTCCAGGGGAATTTAAGGGAAATCCATGAGGTCCCACAAGCATTCCAGAGGTGTTCCGTGGAATTACATGAGCGTTGAGGGTGTTTCAGTGGGTCTCAAGGGCGTTCCAGAGAGTATCAGGGAGTTTCAGGAGCGTTCAAGAGGTTTCAAAAGGTTTCAGTGGCGTTAAATGGTTCTTCAGGAGGTTTCAGAGGCGTTCCAGGGGATGCTGGGTCATTAGGCCGAATGGTCATTAGGGCGAATGGTTATTAAGCTCAATCGTCCTCAGGTCGAATTGCAATTTAGCAGTTATCTGGAAACGGACCTGTTGTTTTAATCTTCTTCAACTATTATTGCCAAAAATTAGTTTAACAATGAATCTAGTCTTTTCTAGTCTCAGCCTATGTTAAAAAGAAGGAAAAAAATATGATTTGAATATCACCAGTTTCAGCGCCAAAAACTATTTCAACAACGATACTAGAAAGAACAGCGTATGTTTGAAAGAGGGGAAAAATCATAAACTTGAAAAATGGTCAATGGCAAAGGAAGCTCTCAGTTTTTTTTGTCCTTGTTGGGGACATAATGCCACTGCGACCATTAATTTGATCTATTGTGGCGTAAGCTTTCAGTTAAAAACAGTGGAAGTGCTCATAGAACACTAAGCTGAGAAGCAAACTTTGTCTCAGTGGGGACATAACGGCAGAAAGAATACCCAAGGCCATCCGGCCTAGTGACCATTCGGCCGAATGGCCTGACACCGTTCCAGGGGTATACCAGGGAGTTTCAGAGGGGTTTCAAAGGCATTCCATGGGTTCTTCCAATAAGTTTCAGGAGCGTTTTGCGGGTTTCAGGGGCGTACCAGGGCTGTTCTAGGAATCTCAGGGCATTTTAGAGTGGTTCCGGGTAGTTTCGAGCGGTTTTAGATGCGTTTCGATATTTCAGAGACGATCCAAGGGGATCTAAAGGGGTTTTAGGGACTGTGCAGGAGTGTTCCCGGGGTTTTAGGCAGTTCCAGTGGATGTATCCTGGACATCACTTGAAACTCTGAATCAGCGTAAAGCCTCTTCTGAAAATCCCCTGAAACTTTCTTGTAATCTTTTCAAATTCCACTGAATATCTTGAACCAGTGTCGCAAATATTCATCGCATTCATGTGAACAGTTACCAAAAAATCTGTTAATAACACAATATGAAATGAATTTGAAGCATGTTTGCGTCTGGAAGTTATCAAAATAATAGCATGAAACAAGCTCACCAACTTATGCACGATCCTTTTGACAAATATTTCGTCAAAATATTAAGCTTTAGAACGCTAAAGTTTGACTTTTATTTCATACAGTAAAAACCTGGTTATTTTTGTCATTAGTTTTTTTTTTGTGGCCTTCATCATCCACAATCAGCGCAAGAATGGATCCAACACTTACCTGAAAAAGAGAAGAGAAAATAAAATGAGTATAAGTTGATGATAATTTAAAGAAAATAGTTATGACACACTGTTGTATGCCATAAATATTATCAAGTGAAAATGCGAAGAACATCAATAGAAATTCCACAAAGAATTTCGATGTATCTTAAGTTATATCCCTTAACAAATTATACAGAATTTTTCCAGTACCCGGGTAGAAGGGGGAAAAACGGCGATCAAAACATGATATTGGTTAGATTGATATAAGAGATCTGAAAATAATATCTGAAAAAATGTTCCTGGAACATCTGAACAATATCAAAATTTGATATTTCAAGATCAATCGAATAGCTTTCAGCTATTGATTAGAATCTAAAGTTAATCTGATAATGATGTTCCAGTAGTAAAATTTAGGTATTATTTTTAGATCTTTTATCTCTTACAACAATCAACCCAATACCACATTTTGATTTCATTATCAAAATATGCTTTTATTGAGCTCTTTTCCTCTACCCAGGTATTGCTAAAGATTTTACGATGGATATACCCTGCAGGAATATTTTTTCGATCAATTATGACTGATTTTTTTTTAATCGGAACTGTTTGCATAGATACTATGAAAATATGAATGGTACTACACCTGCAATCCAAACAATGTATCTGAATTATTCTAGCGTTTCTACGCATTAACCATCTAAGTTGCGTCAGAGACAGAACAATATTTAATTTGCTTTTTTTTTATTTACAGGTATTCCACCATCACTTATCAGTTACGCCGGATTATTTCTATCAAAGAAAAACATACCATAACGATCCATGTTGAATAAGACACATTCAAGCAGCATACCAAACAACCTAACCCACGAAGATCATCAAGGTCATCCTCTTAATATTTCAAGCTCAATGTCAGAGAGTCTGGAACTTCTCGCGCGAAATGCTCTTATTTATGGCAACTAACCATCCTCGTAAATCAAACCCGTTATGCAATTAAATCCCAATCCGTCAGCCGTCTTTCTTTCTCAACCGCCGCGATCTCGAGCTCATCTTCGCCCGATTGCGCCCCCGAATCATCTCTTCGCCAGAAATTCCCATCATGCCTGCCATTCGCCGTTGTTGTTGCCACGTTTCGCCTGAAATGAGCGCGTAATCCTAATGAGGCTAATTTATCTCGTCCCGACACGAAGAAGACGAAACTCCATCCCCCCAACTACGCTCTCCCGAAGTTTGTCGTCACCCAAGTGGGGCCGGACAGACAGACATCCCACCCAAGTACGTGCTCCGTCTGTGCCAATTTGGACACTGACTGTCAACTGCCCACCCCTCATCCAATCGTCGCAAATCTAGCACACAAATGGAAGAATATTCCTGAAAACGTAGTAGAAGTAGTCCTCATAAATAAATCCTCAAGCATGTACAATATAGGTAGAAAGGTGAAATAGCAGTCAGTGACTGCTGGGAAGAACTCAGGACGTGTCTCTGTCTCGTCCATCAGCACCAGCAGCAGTACTCATTTTCATTTTCCCATCTAGTGAAGCGGAAAAGTTTCCCATTCCACTCGGCACCGGATGCAGGGCTGGTAGCGACCCGTAAGCATTCGTGACATTCTACAAGAATTATTTTCATTCCCATTCCTTTCCATTCTATTGGTAGGATCTTCATCTAATATCCGTCTGTGTAAGCATCGACCAATAATGGTCGGATTTATTCTTGCACCTCGCCAAACGCCTCATAGCCAATTTGGTATCAATTACTAATTTATAAATTAGCTTCCATATTATGATAAAATATTGTAAAAAAAACTACGATTTACTTAAAATAATAAGATTGAATAATTGTCCCTCGAATTCTGTTTTCGCCCAGTTCACGTCTATTTTGGGCACAATCTGAATTTAATTCCCGGAGCATCTTCTACGTGACACTATGGTGCATAGGATGGTCAAAAATTTGACTGTATGTGTTAATTCGAAAAATCGGTCAAATTCTTCGCAATCCAAATCAAATCAAATGTGTTCAAAATACGGTTGAGCAGAAATTTTCAAATTAAGATGGATGTAGTTTTAGAATAACGACCAAAATATTCCAATTATTTTTTTGCCCACCAGATCATAATACGCCATCACAGTGCAACGAAGAAATCTTTCTTTGTGGTTGTGAAATACGGTGTTTCGTATGCGGAAAATCTACGCACACATTTGTTTGCATCCTCTCTAGGCGATAAAAACTGCAAACAAACATGTCACCGTCGGAAAAAGTTATTTAATTAATTAGTAGAACAGCTCTTGCTGCATTCTGCAGCAGTGAAATCCAACTTTGAAGTGCCACAGAGCTTTTGTGGGAGTGTGAATTGAAGGTTAGTTCAACAAGTGAAAATTGAACGACGATGAAAAACAATTCGGCTAGTTGATGCTTTGGTGCGGTTGCCTTCGTCGTACGCAAAACAATAAAAAAATGTCAACTCGTAAGTGGAGTGAAATTGAAACGTGAAATTTAGTGTAATTATTCGATTTTCAGTGGTTATCGAAAGTATACATCCTTTTGCTTCCATCTAATGTGGGATTGCCAAAGGTAAGTCAGAATATGATTGTCTGTTTTCCGTCCGATATGACGGGAATTAGCGCGTATGCAAACTGCCCATTCGTCAGATTTCTCCTCATAGCTTTCTAATAAACTTATTTCAACATGTTTTATGCCTGTCTCACTGGGAATTGTAATACATTCCTAATATTTTTGGTAGATGCCTTATACTATCTTGGAGTGTACTCAGCTGAATGAATTCCAAAATTTGTAGCAAATTCCATAAAAAGGTTATTCTAATACTTCGACAGATTACTGACAATTTGTGTGATAAATTATTTCCAGTGCTGTCATGGTAAAAGCAGAGCTTCCGCGATTTCAGCACCCCTTCACTGGTACATTCCCATGGATGAATTCCTGGACCAATCTCTGAAGGAACCGCTTGAGCAATTCTTGAAAGAACTGTTGCAACTACTTCTGGAAGAATCCATGAAACAACTTTTGAAGGAGTCCCTGCAGAAATTTCTGAAGTGATTCTAGGAATATTGATAAAGCCTCTAAAGATTTTTCCGAAAGTAGCGCTGAAGAAATTTCAGAAAGAATTTAGAAAAAAATCTAAACAAAATTCTAAATGAACTCCTAAAAGAATTTCTGAAAAAAAACAGGTATAGGGCAACTTACGTATTTTCGGCAGTTTTGTTCTCTTCGTCATGGGGGTTTCTTAAAAACCTGTTGAACTCAGATTTGGCCTCAAATCCTTCCTAACCAAACTGAGTTATATGCCCAAATTTCAGGCAATTTGGCCAAATACAACAAACCTGTCGATAATACCCTTCGTCACCTTATTTTAAGAATCTAGAAATAGATTTTCTGAACAAATTCCAGAAGGAATACCTGGAAACCCGTAGTGAAATACCTGACAGAACTTTGAGATATCTTTGGAAAAAAATCATGGAGAAATCCCCTAATAAAAATCCTAAACATTATTTTTTTAATGAATTCCTGGAGGAATCAAAAGCCAAATTCCTAGAGATACGCTTGAAAGCGAAACATTTCTGAGAAAATACATAGAGAAACACCCGGCGGAATTTCTGATGAAATCTTTGTGTGAATTTCTGTCTTCCAATGTCCACTGTCTTCCAGCCTTTATATAAAAATCCTTATAAGAATCTCTGGAAGAATCTGTAGAAAAAATACTGAAGAAAACCTTGGAGGATTTTCTAAGATTTTTTAAGAAACCCGTGGAGCAATTTCTGGAAGAGAAATGTCTGGGAAATCATGGGAATGTCCTTAATAATCTCTTGTAGAATTTCTAAAGCAATGCTTGGACAAAATTCGTTAGAAAGCTTCTGAGAACATTTTAAAGGAGATCTGATTTTTTTTGTTTCCTAATGAATAAATTCCGTGAACAATTTTCTAAACAAAAAACCATGGAGTATTTTTTGAGAAAATTCATGCAAAGTTTTCTAGCTGAATGCTTTCTAGAGGAATCTATGAAAAAATCTGAAAAAAATTCGTAGATGAATTTCTGAAACAATTTATGCAAGATTATTGCAAGGAATTCCTCAAGTATTTTCTAAAGGAATCCATGCAACATTTTCAGAAACTGTCCGTGCAAGACTTCCTTAAAAAGTTGTTGGAGAAATTTCTGGAGGACATTCTAAAGTCTAAAGGAATCCCTAGAAGATTGTGTGAACAAATTTCTGACAGAGTTTCTTTAGGATTGTCTGGATGATAATTTTTAAGTTAATCTCCGAGGAGTTTTCAAAGGAGTCTCTGAATGAATTTCTTCAAGAATCCCTGAAAGACTTATTCAGGAACTCGTGAAAGATTTTTAAATGAATCCTAGGATGGATTTCAGCAAGAGTCAGAAATCGGTGGAAGTTTTTTCAAAGTAATCCTTGGACAAATTTATAAAAGAAAATCTCTAAAGGAAAATCCGGAGGTATTTCTGAAGAAATGATTAGTTTAAAATAAAAGCTAAGGAAGATTATCTGAATCCCTCGAAAAAAATGTGAAGGAATCCCCCAGGGTTCCAAAGTGACCCCGGTACATACATATTTTTGAAGGAACTTTTGGAACATTTTCTGAAAAATTCTGGAATAGTTGCTGAAGGCGTCGCTAAAAGTTTTATTAAATGATTCTCTGGAGAAATTTCTGAATAAATGCCGAAAGAAATTTTTGAAGGACTCTGAACGACTTTCTGAACGAATCCCTGGAGGAATTTCTGCTGAAATTCGCGGATATTTTTTTGAAAAAAAATTAAGGAATTATAGAAGTAAATCATGCAAGATGCTGTGGAAGAACTATTTGAGAAATTTATAGAATAGGTGGAATTCCAAAACAAATCCCTGAAGAAAATTTCCAAATGAATCAATGGATTTTTTTTGAATAATCCATGAGAGAATCATTGGCCGAATACTCGAACAAATTTCCAAAAGATTTTTTTAAATATTTTTTCGTGATGAATTTCTGAGTAGATTTTCCTAAGGAATCTCCAATAGTTTCTCCGAACTAATGCCAAGAGAAATTTCTGAAGTAATCCAGAGCAAATTCTGAAGTAATCTCTGGGTGGATTTCTCTATCAATCTCTAAAATGATTTGTGAAAAGTCATGGAGGAATTCGTGAATGCCAGATTTCTTAAAAAAAATGCGTCACTTCTTACGGAAAAATTCTAAAAAAATTATTTTTAGAAGGGAATTACATGAGCTATATTCTGTAAAATTTTCAAGATGTGTTTTTTTCCCGTTCCTGAGTTGTGACCAATTTTGAGAAAATGGTCCAGATGTAAGTTGATTTTCGATCGTCTTGATTATTAATTTACACAAAATTGAACATAACTCAGGAACGGAAACCAGCTTATGTAATTCCCTTTCGAAAATATATTTTTTTATAATTTTCCCGGACTACGAAAATAGTTTTTCCGACTTTTCCAACCGATTTATCTCAACAGTGAAACATTTTGTGGAAAACAATTTTCATTTTGTATTTTTTCTCAATTGCTGAGAAAATTTTCTTTTGATTTCACACAAAAAATATTGTGTCTACGATGCTTCGTTCTTGAGTTATGATTTTTCAAAGTAGGTGGTGTCTGTAGAAAATGTTTGTCTTCCACTTGGAGTTTTCCGGAGAATTGGGTGACTCTGATTTTTTTTTGAATTTAATTTTTGTTCATATACATATACACTCCCGAACAAAAGTTTGGGGTCACCCCCTAGAAAACATGTCATTTTTTAGGACCATATCTCCCCCAATTTGTGTCCGATTTCAATATCCTTGGTCTCATTTGAAAGATAATAAGTCAAAGTAACTTTGAACATGATTGAGGTGGAAATCTTTCAAAAATATTTGTATGTAAACTTAACCCAAAATTGCCAAATTTTCTAAAAAATGAATATAAACTTACGGCAGTGTCGCTGGAAATTGGGTCGACCAATTTTTAGGATGATAGTGCCAATAACCTATTTTCTATTAGCTTTTAACTACTTTTTACCTAACTTGGCTAAAAAAGCTAGGAAAAAAGTTATTAAGTAATTTAACTCTTGATGTCATCGACCAAAAGTTTGGGGTCACCCCCCTCAATATGATGAATCAGCCAAAAGTTTGGGGTCACTGTCGTAAAACATGTAAAACTGATTTGGTGATAGGATCTTCGTTATCTATAGTTCAATTTTAATTCTTTTTGGCTCATTTCAAAGATACGTTAGATGTCTCTAAGTTAACATATTCAACAATAACACATTTCAACGCATTTCAAAAATTGAGGCAATTTTACGTTAAGTTTTAGTATGTAAGTTTTAACAAATATGTGTGGTTCAATGTCTATGCAGTAAGTACCATTCATTATGTTTCAAATAAGCCAAGAAGAATTAAAATTGAATGAAAGATGACAAAGATATCAACAAATCACTTTTCTATGTTTTACGACAGTGACCCCAAACTTTTGGCTGATACATTATTTTGAGGGGTGGTCTTTTGGTCGATGACATCAAGAGTTAATTTACTCAATAATTATTTTTTTCTAGATTTTTTGGCCAAGTTCGGTAAAAAAGACAGTTGGAAGCTAATAGAAAATAGGTTATATTACCGCTCTCAGCTTAAAATTTGGTCGACCCAATTTCCAGCGATACTGCCGTAAGTTTATATTCATTTTTTTTTAGAAAATTTGGCAACTTTACATACACATATTTTTGAAAGAGTTCCACCTCAATCATGTTCAAAATAACTTTGACTTATTATCTTTCAAATGAGACCAAGGATTTTGAAATCGGTCACAAATTGGCGGAGATATGGGCCTAAAAAAATGACATGTTTTCTAGGGGGTGACCCCCAACTTTTGATCGGGAGTGTACTTACTAGCTATACAATTTAAATAAAAATAAAATTAAAAAAATGTTTCAATTTTATGTCAATTTCGATTTGATAGGCATTTCGAAAATTGAAATGTTTACTAAATCGAGGTATACCTGTATATCTTACTATGCTCTAACCCTATTACAATTTGAGCAGTGACTCGCCACCAGCCCTGTCCTTACCGAGAGGAATCCCCATTTTAGGATCTTCATTCCAACTCATTGAGCGGAATCTCTCGTATTTACCTTCCAATCCAGCAACGACACCCCGACGACTACCATCTCTGTTCTTGCTATGACCTACAACCACCGCAAACGTTGGGTAGAAGAACACACGTGTTCTACTACGACACCGACGACTACATAGATCGGGGAACGGACAGCACAAAACAAACAACAGCTGATTCGACGTTCCACGCTCTCGTCGTCGTCGCTCGTCGCATTTTGGCAAGAGATTCTCCAGAATTTCTCCCACCCATGCTCGTTGGATCGGACCATACTGAAGAAGCACGTTTTCGAGAGCGAAAGAGTGGCAGAACTTGACACGATTTGACAGTACCTGCTTCAGTTCAGTTGTTTTGATGGTCGTCGAGACATGCGCAATCGGTTGGACTTGGAAGTGTTCCGGTGGCAAAACGTTACACAACACCAACAACCCCGCATCGAGAAATTCTTCTTACATTTCGGAAGCGAAATGTCACGGCTGTTTATATGTAACAGCAGCTCGTTTTAAAGTCGTTTGCTTTGGAGTATGGGGTATGAGGAGATACTCTCCAACAACGCTACCCAGATCGATGAGCGTGCCCTTGTCCCCGATGATGTTACGTAAAAGCATCACAGCACAAATTAAAGCTTGTTGTAAATGAAGCACTATTAGAGCCAAACTATTCAGCATAACATCTCATTGAAAGAAGCAGAAAAAAAACAACGATTGTACACATACGTGACCGGCGATGCATGCAAAATTCTCTCTGTAAAAATAGAGATGATGAGCTGAAAACGATGGATGTACCTACAACAGCAAACGAGGTAATGAGCCCCAATTGGGCAACGTCATCATGATCAATGGACGTCACCACAACCCGACCGAAATCGCATAACAAGATTATTACTAAATTATAACAGCTGTAGTTAGAAGTACCAAAAGGTGATACAATTTTGTTTGGGGGATTCCTCTATGGGGATATTTATTTTATTATGACAGAATTATACTAAAATTTGTGGCAACCCTAAAAGGGATACCTGGGGTCCATTGGACCCCAGGCGCCTTTCAGAGCTCGTCTTAGATGGAACACACTCAGCAAGGTGACGAAACTGAGGCCATGAAGGTATCCCTTTTAGGGTTACTTAATAACAAAATAATAACAAAACGAGTTTATTTTTATAACCTTCCTATGCTTTAGGAAAAGACATGATTTTAATATAATAAAAGTTATTATATTTCACAAGTATGAAAAAATATTGTTTTATCAATTAGATCACTCGAATGAAGAGATTTATATCAAAGCTTATGACAACTTTTACATGCAATTATGTTATTTTAAAGCAAGTTCAATTGAACAAATTGTGGTATAATCTTGTTATAGTTTGTATCAGAATTCGTCATATTTTTGTTCTAATGGAAGGAAGGTTTGTAACAATTAATGATTTTTTAAATACATGTTTTATAACAGCCATTGTTACAAAAATCATTGTAAAAAAATAGCAAAACTTGTTATATTTTTGTTATTCTCCTCCGGTCGAGAAAGCAAAAGCTTTTGAGGCTTTGATTGCGATGACGGCTACGTACGGTGGGTGATGGCGTTGAAGGTGGTTATCACGAAATGAAACCATAACCGTAATGTCGATAATCAAATTTAAATTATATTCCAGCGCTGACCTTGAATTGAGGGTAGAGTGGATAAGCTGGCGTTGCTGGTGAAGATGCTACTCATCGGATTTGTTATTACAATTAGACGGTTGTATCAACATGGTGCCCCTTGAGCATGGGGTGGAAAATTCTAGAGTATATTTCAATATTGGAAAGGAAACTGAGAATTTGAATTTAAATAGGGGAAATTGTGTGTTTTCGGCAGTTTTGTTCTCCTCATCATGAGGGCTTTTTGAAAGCTGTTGAACTTAGAGTTGGCCTCAAATCCTTCCCAACCAAGCTGAGTTATACGACCAAGTTTCAGGAAATTTGGCCGACAAAAAAACCCCATTACGAAGAGAACAAACCTGCCGACAATACCCATCGTCACCCTAATTACTAGGTTTAAAATCTAGTTTAAAAGAGCTGATCATGCTCCAAAATTTTCCCTTCATAAGGTTGATTTTCGTTGAAGTAAATCACTACGTTTTTGTTAGTTGTTGTAATGTAGCTTTTGCTGCAATTTTATAATTCATCTTAGTTCTAGAGTAATTCTATAGTTATTAGTTTTGTACTCTCATAAATTAGTTTGCATGTGTAGATTCAAGGACAATTTTCTCGTTATTCGTGTCTTGTGTTGTTCCTGCATGATTCATTTCAAATTAGCTTACGTTTTAACAATATAATTGAGAAACTTACTGCTTTGCATGAACCAGTAATACTTTTAGATTAGAAACAATTAATTTAAGTAAATAACTAACTTAGCGTGTAATTTAGCTATAAAAGATGAGAATTTATAAACTAAGTTTAACAATTTGCATGAAAATTCACTTTGACTAAATTTCACCTTCAATTTTAGCAATTAACTCACGTGTTGTAATTATACAATGGGTATGGGTAGTAGATTGCATGACATTAGATCTGTCTTTTTATTACTCTCTCTTTTTCCTTGTCATTGGTCGGTTCAGCCGTCACGGTATCGTGACCGACAGTGCTGGCAGTTCCAACACTCTCTCTGCTCCGTAACACTGGCCACCAGGTACAGCTTCTTCACCATCTACTTCTAATACCGTCAGCCTTGCCACAGGCCTACGCATAAGCCCACTCGCAGTTTGTATGATAGCTTGCCGAATCCTTCCATCTACCCCTTCGATTACTTGCACAACTCGTCCTCTTGTCTACTCGTTTCTTCGTTCATCAACAAATACCAGCACTAACTGTCCTTCGGCTATAGGCTCCACATCACTACACAACTTGGGTCGCTTAGTCAACGTTGGAAACTACTCCCTTATCCTCCTCCTCCAGAACACGTCTAGCTGATGCTGCAGTTGATTCCACGACGATCTTAAAGCTTTGGCCGGGTTTGTTGCTTCAGCTATCGGTTGACGGACTCCGCTTGAGTTGCCGAGCAGGAAGTGGTGCGGTGTTATTGCCTTGTTTTCTTCCGACGTCAACGGCAGATATGTTAGAGGTCTGCTGCTTACTAATGGCACGGCCTCTACCATGAATATGACCAACGCTTCGTCGCCCATCTTGCGGTTGTGGTCGTACGCCGTCTCGACGGCAACTTTGCTGGAGCGAACCATCCGCCTCCATGACCTGCCCATGTGCGGAGTGCCAGGCAGTTTGAACACCCATTTGGTAGCAGTTCCCGGGAAAGTTACGGCTAGTTGCTCTTCTTGCTCCTTCGTCAGTCTAGCGGCACCCAGGAAATTTATTCCGTTGTCCGAATAGATCTCAGCCGGCGCTCCGCTACGGCAGACGAACCGTCGGATACATTTGTTGCAGGAGTCCGTGGTCAAATTGTGTGCCACTCTTATCGTTAGGCACGTGAACACAACAATCCAGCGTTTCGAGTTGCTTCTTCCGATCTTCACCGCCATTGGTAAGTATTGGCCAAACTGCTTACCGCCGTCCGGAGTCGTGGAACGTAGTATTTTCCCGTTGAGGGACTTCGTTGACCACGGTTTCGGTATTCGCGTGTAAGTAATTACGACGGTAGTGATCCAGTAGTAGATTAGTCAACACATGTTTCCTGGGGAGGATAAATTGAAACCTTGCTTCTCTATCGACGTTCGGAGCCGATCCGATTCTGCTATCCACTCAAAGGATGCCTTGATCGTCCAAGATTGGACAGAGTTGGAAAATAGCGCTGCTTTTTTCTAACGGTGTTGGCTCGGTTACCGGCTTTAAACTGTTTCGTTGTAGAACTATCAATTCATTCGGGAAGCATAGCCATTGCCCATCGCGTATGAGCAGACTCTCTGCTTTTTAAAGTTCCTCGGAGGTCAAAGGGTCTGCGAATCGTTCGCGACCAGCGATTTTCTGCATCAGTTTTCCAATTCTACACGCGACGAACTTCGATGATCAGCTCGTAACCATAAAAGGACTGAATCGCTGAATCGCTTCAAAACATCTTCCTGATGATCCACACTCCACAGGGTATGATTCTCACCTTTGTTTTGGCCTATTGACCTATGGGTCACCTTTGTTTTGGTCGGAAATTCCTCCATTGTTTACCGTCCGGAAATACGCAACTGCACTGCACGCCGACTCGCTGGCGTCTACAAACAGGCGTACTTGTACATTTTGATACCGTTCTTTGGTTGCACCTGAGAAGTAACAGCAAGGTATTTTGAGTTGACTAGAACAGTAGGGTACAAATTTTCCACCGTAGGTAAAGATCATCGTTGTCATGGTTGACCTTTTCGTCCTACTGTGCTCCGTATTCACACTTCTTACAGGAGAATCTTCCCGTGTACTACGAACAAGTTCAGCAATCGCAGTGGATCGAAAAGTGACAAAAGTGCCTTTTTGTAGGGCGTTCGCCAGTCGTAACCAGACTGGAAATATCTGATTACATGACGGTCGCGAAGCTGAAGGCATCTTCCAGCGTCGACCACAAGAGTCCGAGAACTCGCTCACAGTCGCCTTGATTGTCCGCTGCAAATCTCTTATCTTCTCCTGATTTAGTTTCGCACAAAGCGACCAAAACGTCGTTGACAGTCAGTTCCTCAGCTCGAAACCGCTCTGTTCGTGAACAAAGCGCTTTTCTTGGGACACCCTGATCGCCTCTTCCGTTGATTTCTAGCATTTCTGGGAGCCGTCCACATAATGGTTGTCCACTATGCCTTCGACTCCTTGCTGTTCTTGTTTTTAATGTGTTGAGCAGACTCAGGACAACACGTTGAACCAAATGTGCCGACATCCATGAGATACACGTCGCGTCGGGGTTGTTGGCGGGATTCTTCCCCCATAGACACCGCTGCGGGTGACGATCCTCCTTACCAATCCTTGTGACCAAATTTTGACCGTATCACCCCTTAGCATCATTTTCGCAGCAACAGATTCGCGCCGCACTTTCCGTGGAACCATCAAGTCCAGGTTTTTCACTCCGACCAGCGGCTTCGGTACGGCCTTGTTGTAACTTCTAACCGGAAGACTTGTTCGGACAGGTGATCATACGATAGAGGGTTTGCATGGGCAACGACAGCTCCTGAAAAGTTTTTACTTCTTGTAGTGAGTACTTCTTTCCATCGACGGATGAAATGGTCAGCGACATTTGCTGCGATCCTGACCTTCGACTGCTGCTAGCGTACATTATCACTTTATTCACTAGCACTACTTTTACTACACTGGACATAAAGAGGTTTAACCTACCTAACATAAAAACAATTTGAACATGTACGGTACTGTATGTCTTGTTTGAAAAAAAAAAAAGAATGTCGATTGTTGGCTAAACCTACTGATCAATTCTACTGACTTTTGTTGAAAGTACGTCTAACATTTAAAAACTTAGCTTTAATGGATCGAAAATGTATAATATATATCTCTGAGACTCCGGATTAAGCCGAAACTGGGTTTCATAAGTAAAAAATTCTCTCTATAATCTTCAAAATATATTTCAAGGAAGTTTTTCTTAAATTCCCTCTTTCTTACAAATCGTGTAATCATGTTATAAGCCATAATTGACTCCGGGAATTTCGCAAGAAATTTCACGATTGTTTCTTTCATTGAATTCAGAAATTTCCAAGAATTCCAGGATTTTTCCTGGTTAAATAAAATCTCTCTTCAGGTGGGCTTTTATGAGCGTTTCAAGACATTTCAGGGCGTTTCAAGGAGTTACAGGTTGTTTCAGGGAGGTTACAGATGCGTTTCAAGGGTTTCAGCGGGTTTCAAAGTCAGAGGCACATACATAGAGGTGACATGCGTTACATGGGTCCGAGGAGGCTTTAGAGAGATTTAGGATGCATTTCAAGAAGCTTCAGAGGATTTTCGGTAGATTTCAGCGACGTTACAATTCAGAGGTTTCAGAGGGCTTCAGGTGGAGTCCGAGGGCGTCTTAGGGGGATTCCCCAAGCAATACATATGGTTACAAAACAGTCACGGCAGCGCATGTAAAGGTTGCACAGAAGTCACTGTGACTTACTGCGTGTGTATTGCTTGGGTACTCAGGCATTTCAGGAAGTTTCAAAGGATTTTCGGCGTGTTTCAGAGACGTTATAGAGGCGTTTTCAGGGGTTTCGGAGGGTCTCAGATACGTTACAGGGGGTCTGGTGGGATTTTAAGGAGTTCTGGACGATTTTCAGTGGGTTTCGCCTTAAAACACCCCCAAAAGCCAATCTGAAACTACCCTGAAACGATTTGTAACTAACAGTCCACCTGAAGCCCTCTTGAAACCCTCTGAAACGCTCTGTAACCCTTCGAAACGCTCTGAAACATCTAGAAACGCCCCTATAGGCTCATCTGAAGCATTCTAGAATCCCCTTATACCCTCTAAAAACCCCTGAAACCCATGTGAAACCTCTCTGAAACGTCATGTAACTCCTTGAAACGCATTGTACGCCCCTAACAGCACCCATGAAACATTCGGGAACCTCCTGAAACGCACCTGAACCCTCATTGAAACGCCCCTAAAAGCCCACCAGAAACATCCTGGAACTACCTGAAACTCCTTAAAACGCTTCTGAAACATCACTGAAACGTCCTGTAACGCCCTGTATTTCCTTGAAATACCCCTGAATTGTTTTTTTTCTCATCTACCTTGACTTGACCTTTTACGTGGTTTTTTTAATAACGCGATTCTTTAAGGTGAAACATCAAGAAATCCCTTTGCAATTTTGCATACAAACTTTAGAGGCACAAATCTGACGAAAGAAGCATCAAACTAAGCCGCACTTGTTAATCCTGGCTTTGCTCACTTGCAAAAAGAGGCTGCTTTTCCAAATCGAGCGCATTTGTTTACGAATTTTCAAGATTGGTGCTCTTGAAAACGCGAGTAGGGAACCAAGTCGGCCATTGTGGCAGCCATGTTTGTGTTCTTTGAAGTTTCTCCTTAAAATAACGCGGTACCAAATCCGTAATAAAAAGACGTCAGTGTTCACGAATCTTTAAAAAAAAATCAAACTATCATGCCAAATTACATCCGCTAAAAAGGGAAAATCAAACGAGAGGGGCAATTTTTCCAATTCCCTATCAAACTGTTTCGAAAGTTCCTTGCGGAAGTATTCTAAGATTCAACTTCTAATATTATTTAGGGTTATTTTTTAATATCTAGTGGCTCTGCCAGAAACTCTCACCAGAAGTTTCAAGGCAAAACCTAGAATTTCTTTCAAATAGGAATTATGCCAAAAGCTATGTTCAGAGCTCCATCTAAAACTTCAGTGACTCTAAAACCCATACGAAGAAAGGAAGGGATGGTCGAAAGTTCCCAATTTTAGCGTGACGTACTTAATGAATGCTCCCATTTAAATGTATCACAGCTAAACTTTAAAAAAATCATATATGTTCTGGAAAGTTTCCTACAATTTCTGTACGGTTTCGATTTAGAATGTGTATCATAATATTTTAAAGGAATTCAAGCAAGAATTTCTGTAGAAGTTTTACTTGAAATGCTACCAGTCATAGTTTTCTTGTAAATTCTCTGTCTTCAGATTATATTTCATGAAAAGGTTTTCCCGAGGGAGACTTTTTCAGTACTTCTGGTAAGAACTCTGTCAGTTTTTTTTTCAGACATTTCTCTGGGCCGTGTCATTTTTTTTAAGCAGACTGAAAACACTTCAGGAGTTCCACTAAGACTTCCACAAAAAATCTGCCAGTAATATGGCCTCCCTGCTCCAACCAGAAATGATTAAAAACTGCATTTCAACTTCAATTGTGAGCTTCTCCATAAATCATAAGCTACAAATTGTCACACAAATTTTGTTGGAAATAATATTTGCCATGAACTTCTCTGGTTACACAGCGCAACATTTTTTTGTCTCAAGAGCAAACTCATGTGTCTCTGACAGATTTTGGGCCGCTGAATCCCAATCTGGGCTCAGATTTGCTCCAGTACGTCAGAATTTTGAGCTATACCTCAATTTATAGGGAAAAATATGCGATTTTGGGCTTTTTTGATGCCAGCCATCAAGCATGGAAATATTTTTGTTAAGCAATCAAAAGGTAAATTGGTCCATTAACATCTAAATTAATGACTCATGCAAAATATTTCGTTTTACCAAATCGAATTTGATAGTTTTAGGCGATTTATGATAGGTACGATATTTTCCATACAAGTCACCCTCCAAAAGTTGCATGCAAGTTTACTTACTAACATAAAATGCTTAAGGACAAACGTCTTGAAATCCCGCTTCAACAGTGCATCAGAACTTCAAACGCACAAACCTCAAGAAGCAAGCTTCAAACAACAGTGCGTTTTATTATTCTGTTCTTGCTCACTTGTAATAAGCTTAAAATATAAAGCTCAGGTGTGCTGGTTTTGTTTACGAAGAGATTTGTGCCTTCGAAATCGGCCATTGTGGCGGCCATTTTGGGATTCTAACAAGTGTGTCCTTAAATCTATCAAATTTGATTTGGTAAAACAAAATATTTTGCATAAGTCGTTAATTTAGAGGTTAATTGACCAATTTACCTCTCCTCTCCTCTTCTTGGCGTAACGTCCTCACTGGGACAAAGCCTGCTTCTCAGCTTAGTGTTCTATGAGCACTTCCACAGTTTTTAACTGAGAGCTTCCTCTGCCAATGACCATTTTGCATGCGTATATCGTGTGGCAGGCACGAAGATACTCTATGCCCAAGGAAGTCAAGGAAATTTCCTTTACGAAAAGATCCTGGACCGACCGGGAATTGAACCCGTCACCCTCAGCATGGTCATGCTGAATACCCGTGCGTTTACCGCCTCGGCTATATGGGTCCACAATGGGACCAATTTACCTTTTAATTAAATAAAAAAAATATTTCCATGCTTAATGGCTAAAAGTCAAAAAAGCCCAAAACCGCATATTTTGCCCTATTAATTGGGGTATAGCTCAAAATTGTGACGTGCTAAAGCAAATCTGAGTCCCGATTCGGATTCAGCGACCCAAAATCTGTCAGAGACACATAAGTTTGCCCTTGAGACAGACCAAAAGTTAATTTTTGTTACGCTGTGTTATTTTATGGAGCATTTTCAAGTGCTTTTTCAGACATCCGGATATAAATGCAGAATTTCCGATTTACTGAAAATTTCAGGTTTTTCATATGAAAAACATTCTGTCAATTAAATCCGAATAGCCCGAATAGCCTAGTGTGACCACTCAAAGTTTTGCCAGATCATCAAGATCTCCAAAATCAGTTGTAAATTGGTAAAGATATGATTCCTAACCCATTTTTTGGCAATGACATCTTAGGTATGTACATCATTAGGGTGACCAATTTCCAGATGAAGTGGTAAAAAAAATCGAAGTTTCTCAAAACTAAGAAAAAATCAAAAAACTTTTGAACATGTTGACCGATTTCAAACGTCTTTGTTTTTATTTGAAAGATTTTGAATTTCAGTTTTCAGGAAAGATATGTTGAAGGAGTCAAAAGATCTATATTCTAAGATTGTTCAGTCTTCAATATTAATATGACAATGATAAATAAACTAAACAATGTCTAAAATGTCCAAATGACTAAGAAGAAGTCATACCCAACAAAGACCTGTACATATTTTTTTGACCTCATTAATATGAGAATTACCATTTCATTAGCTTTACAGCGCTACATTATCTTCACCCCTCTGTCAGATAAAAACAAAAAAGCGCGCACTTGAACACAAAGCCCACTCACTGGTGCACAAAATCGGCCCACCTTGATTTTAATTAATTTTTATCATCTGGCGGTCGTCATCCGGCCGCTGTACAACGCAACGCACCACCAGCTTGCCCGGAATGAGGAAATCATTTTCACTCTCCATGGCCGGGGAATTTTCTCCTAGCTTTAATTTACCTACTTTTCTTTTTGTCTGCGATTAACTTTCTGTTTTGCGTTGCATTCATTGCATTCCATGAATTGTTAAGACAGACTGACTTAAATGCTTGAAACATTCTCTCGATTTATGTTTTTATTTTAGTTTTTTTTTGGAATTCTTATTTCTCATGAAGCTGTACCATGTAGAACCTAATGTAGAATGTATTTAACTGGTACTTCAATGGCCAGAGGAGGAAAAGTTTGAAAAGCTTTTGTGTTCCCATTCATCTGCCGGGCACGGAATTCAACAACTTTTTCATGAGTAGAGCAATCCCAAAAGTTGTAAAATGTAATACAAGAAATAGTAAAAAACACAAATAGAGGAATTCCACGGAGTCATGTCAGTCGATCCTGAGCGACCATTTCAAAAATATCTGAAACTTTGCACAGTTTTTCAATTTCATCTAAATCGCCATTTTTCGATATCAAACCTTCATATTCACTCACGACTAACTTTTCAAAAGGGTGTATGCGAAAATAGTTCAAAAATATTCTAAAAGCTGTACAGCAAAAACGGATTGTTCGATTGTTATGAATTTTTCAGCAAAGTTAGATAACTAAATGATGATTCCTTAGAAAATATACACTGTAAAAAATTTCTTTTTTTACTATAAAAAAATATGATCTTTGTCACAAAAACTCAAATATCTCAGAACCCTATCTTTTTACCAACGTCAATTTTTTAGGGAAAATGGCCCATTATATCAGCTATCTACCATAAAATTTTGGTGATGGTAAACTGATAAACAAAAAAGTTATGACATTTCAAACATTTCACAATTTTTACATTTAGTAACAAAAAAAAAATTTTTTTTTCTGTGTAAATTATTTCGAGAACTATATTTTGATGCTGATTTTATTGTAAAGGCTACCGCATGAATTAAACAAGTTGTTTTCATGATATTTTTGTTTGATTATTTATAATTACTATAGTATCTATTTGAACCTTACACGCGATCCAGTGTTGTGATCAAAAATATTGAGATTGTCATACTTTTTATTGTACGTGACTGGTGAAAAAATCCCTTGATAGTGTTGAAAAGCTGTTGATCATAAGAAAAATGGAATTAAACTTATTTTGAAGACGAAAGCTGCATAATAAAAGTTTTATATATACGCGTATACGTCTAGTTGATCTGCAAAAAAATACCTCTTAGGGTCGATTTCTTCACCCTGGCTTAGGCGTTAAGCCAGGTTTAACTATATGGGTAAGCCTGGCTTACGGGTTAAGCCGAGGTGAAGAAATCGGCCCTTAGAGAACAGACTTTATGATCGGAAAAATGCGAGTAACTTCAACAACAACAAATGCATGAGAGGTACATACCACAGACAAACAGACAAAACGCCTAGAACAATTTTCGTGAAAATCCATCGCCCAGTTCACACTACCACCACCTGGTGGAAATGTTTCACGAAACACTGCGTTGTGCAATATCGTCATCAGAAGGCGCTAGTGTGAAACGTCAAACGCAAAGAAAAACGATGGGCACTCTTCTGGTTATGAAAGCCACAACCAAGATTCAAAATGATCGTTAAAGGCGTGGTCAATGAAAATTTCGTCAGTGTTACGTTTGTTTGTCTGTATACTAGGGTGGCCCACACTTATATGAAAAACAAAAATTTCGAAAAATGCTAAGTCTTACCTCCTAAATAAGTTGTTTTGGACTCCCAGAAGCTACGTTCAAAATTTGAGTAAAATCGGTTGAGCCTAAGGGGGCGCTCAAAACGCTTGAAGTTTATATGGGAAAACTTGGCCAAATGTATGTAGAAATTTTAAGTTTTCTAATTTTGCCGCTAGGTGGCGCTGTAAGCGTTCAATAATCAAACCCTTTGGTATTATTGTAGGTGACTATATGCCAAACAACTTTGTCGAAGACCGCAAAGTGATCCGACGCCTGTGAAAAAAGTTATACCCTAGGCAAAGTGAGGCAAAGTAGTGAGATTTCATTATTGATATTATTCTTTTACATGTATTGGAAAAACAACAATAAAGTTTATCCTCACTTTACCAAGGGTATAACTTTTTTCACAGAAGTTGGATCACTTTGCGGTCTTCGACAAAGTTGTTTGGCATATAGTCACCTACAATAAGACCAAAGGGTTTGATTATTGAACGCTTACAGCGCCACCTGGCGGCAAAATTCGAAAACTTAAAATTTCTGCATACATTTGGCCAAGTTTTCCCATACAAACTTCAAGCGTTTTGAGCGCCCCCTTAGGCTCAACCGATTTTGCTCAAATTTTGAACGTAGCTTCTGGGACTCCAAAACAACTGATTTAGAAGGTAAGACTTGGCATTTTTCGAAATTTTTGTTTTTCATATAAGTGTGGGCCACCTTACTGTATACATACCATGAAAATGCTCACGAAAAAGCAAAAAAATACTACCGCTATGGATATTAAAATTTTTATAGTAAATTTTTTCTTCGTCCATGCAAACAACACCAAACTAGTCAGTTAAAACTAATAAGTGATTTTGTTTATTATAATCTAACGAACAACATGAACAGTCGCTTTCTCAAAGGTCTTCAACTCAACGCTCTCTTGTAGACCGCTTGTGAAAAACAATGTTCAAAAGAGTTACGAAATCTCATAGATAAACTGAAAGAGACTGATTATGCCCAAATTGAATACAAATTTACGCATTTGCACGTCCTGCCGTCTAGACTTTGACAAACGAGCCATCTGTATATCATCGGTAAAGCAGGGCGCAGGAAGTTCGAAAACGACAACAACTGAGAAATTGCCATCAGCGACATCTGTTTAAACAATTTAATTACGCCCCTTGTCAAAAATGCCCTGTAATATTCTTCAACATCTATACCCATTTCAATATTTTTAACGTTGCAAAACACGCTTTCAACATTCATCTTGAAGAAGAGGGAAAACACTTGTCCTCAAATGTAACAGCAAATTAATCAATAAACGACTAATGCGCGGAGGGCGTGATAAAATCGGAACAGTACTGTACATATAATATACATAATACATAATAAAAACAGATTGTTTTACTCACGCAAGGCCATTAACAATAAAATCAGCATCAAACTGCGCTTTCCAGCCGAAATAATTTACACTAAAAAAAATTATTACTAAATGTGAAAATTGTGGAATGTTTGAATTGTCATAACTTTTTTGTTTATTAGTTTATCATCACCAAATTTTTATGGTAGATTGCTAATACAATGGACCGTTTTCCCTAAAAAATTACATTGGTAAAAAGATAGGGTTTTGAGATATTTGAGTTTTTGTGACAAAAATGATATTTTTTAATGTTAAAAAAAGATTTTTTTTTCACAGTGTACATTTTCTTAGGAATCACCATTTAGTTATCTAACTTTGCTGAACAATAAAATCTGCATCTAACTGCGATTTCTGATCGAAATAATTTACACAGAAAAAAATATTTACCAAATGTGAAAATTGTGAAATGTTTGAAATGTTATAACTTTTTTGTTTATTAGTTTACCATCACCAAATTTTTATGGTAGATTGCTAATACAATGGACCGTCTTCCCTAAAAAAATTACGTTGGTAAAAAGATAGGGTTTTGAGATATTTGAGTTTTTGTGACAAAAATGATATTTTTTAATGTTAAAAAAGATGTTTTTTCACAGTGTATATTTTCTTAGGAATCACCATTTAGTTATCTAACTTTGCTGAAAAATTTATTGCAATCGAACGAACCATTTTGGCTGTGCAGATTTTTGAATATTTTTGAACCATTTTCACATACACCCTTTTGAAAAGTTAGTCGTGATTCAAAATAAAAATTTGATATCGGAAAATGACGATTTAGATGGAACTTAAAAACTGTGCAAAGTTTCAGTTCAATAGAAAATCATGAATTAAAAAATTTCCTTAATTTTGATGCTGTTGCTTGGAATCGCTCAATAATGAAAAAATCCTAAAAAAAATAAGTTACGAATGCTCCGAAATTCGAACATTAAGTTCGAACATTTGAACTTAGTTTATCATCCAGGAAAAATCCTAGTTTCGTATTTAGATTTACTACGCTTCTACAACTGCTGCAAAGCTGACTCACCTCTGGATTCCCATATATTAACTGAACGCATAAAAACCTATTTACGCCAGATATCCAATAGTCAACACTCGACGACCGATGACCTTCGCTACCAATATTTGTTTCGGTGTAAACACGCGTCTGCTAACAACCGCAAGCACCGTAAATTTACCATGTTGATGCAATAACAATAATAATAATCATTTGAATTCCAACGCATCGTCATCACAACATTGCCATTGGTGGCTGCTGGGGAAATTCAAAACCGACAACACCCTTTGCCCAATGTCATAGAATCGAGCGCCAAATGAGGGCGACATGACGCCGGTGTGAAAATTACGCATCAGGCCCAACCAATCTTCTAGGTATAACTAGGCAACTAGCAGTCCTTTCCGTGAAATTAATTGTATTGGAAAGCAACATCAGCTCAGCATCCTAGCTAGATAGAATCCGATACATGTGCCCACATTTCGGATTTTGATGAACGGGAAAAGATGGAAAACCGGACAGCTCCCTTCGACGGCGTCGTCGGCAGCAAAAATATCTTCCCTCCCTGGCTTAAAACCGAACGCCAAAAATAACTGAAATAATTTGCGTGCGTAAATACGGAGTACTCTCTCCGAGTCGATGGTTTTGATGTGTTGTAAACGCTGCGCCGCCGACGTCGAATGACTACGACGTGCGAATGGATGAGATTGCTGAACTCCGGTGGAAGAGTATTTTTCTATATTTTTTGCGCGATGGGAAAGCTATTAGCGTACATGGTAGCTATGGCACTTCCAAAAACAAAACTTCTGAGTAAGTCAAGTAGGGAAGTCCGAGCGATTATTCTCATCATTAGATAATTTCTAGATCCGAAGGAGTTGTCATTTAAAATTGCACAAAAATATGGGCACACAGTGCCCATCATAAGTTTTAGTGATTTACGAAAAGTAACAGTAATATCACGTAATATCCTGTCTGTTCTTTGCATTAAAATGGTAGTATGAAACAAACTCATCAATTCGCAATTCCAGTAAGTATTATTTGTTTGACCGCCCATAATTTCTAGAATCTGCCGTTTTACTTTACTTCTCGTCGTTTTTTCTAATATTGTTGGTGAATTCTGCATAAAAGTTGGAAAACAGCCACCACCGAAGAGATAGATGGGTGTACATAAATTGGTGAGCTCGTTTCATGCTACTGGTTCAATGTCAAAAATTTAATGAAAATACTGATATAAATAAAAGATGATGGTCACGATAACCTTCCTGTGTTTACAGTTGAAAATTACCGTATATAGCACTAATGTAGCCGGAGCCCGTGGCGTAGTGGCTGCACGTTCACTTCATAAGTGGATGGTCATGGGTTCGATCCCAGCCCCGGCACTTGCCATTTTTCGTCAGCTGACACCTGATCCTCCTCTGAGCATATGCTCATAATGGACCCCCAATCGGACTGGAGAAGGAACAAGAGCCACACATCAACATCCTCGTGCTCATCATTCTACCAAAGACAGGGTAGAAAAGTGACAGCAGGGCAACGGCAACCAGTTGGATATAGTATACATTTAGGATATAGAATTCCTTTAGGCGATGTACAATGTGTAAGTACAGATTCCAATTGGAATCGCTCACGCAGTGCCCTAGTGGACAAAAGAGCTGTAAATTAGGTTAAGTGGTTGAAGAATAAAAAAAAAATAGCACTAATGTAATTTAGGGGAACTTACGAATTCTCGGCAGTTTTGTTCTCTTCGTCATGGGGGGTTTTTTGAAGCCTGTATGTCTCAGAGTTGGCCTCAAATCCTTCCCGACCAAGCTGAGTTATATGCCCAATTTTCAGGCAATTCGGCCCACAAAAACCCCCATGATGAAGAGAACAATCCTGCCGATAATACCCTTCGTCACCCTATATCATGAATATATTGGACTAAGGATAAGGTTCTTCCACAAGGACTTGCGTATGAAAATATTTAACAATACATCCTGACGATCCTCTATGGATTACTCCTAGAATTCCTACCAGAATTCATCTCCTAATTCCTATTGAGGATCCTGTTGGCTTGGCATTCGTCCTAGGATTTCTCCTGGAATTTCTACCGGTACCTATTCTATTCATCATTCTTCTTGGAATCACTTGAAGTATTCTTCAAACGACTTCTCCAGAAAATCCTCCCGGGATTCTTTTAGGAATTCCTAATGGTATTCTTCCCAAAAAAAAATTCAGGAAACTCCTCCAGCGTTCTTTCAGGGATTTCACTCAGGATTCCTTGGTTGATTTCTCACGGAATTTCTTTATAAATGCCTCCTGGGTTTCCTTCAAGGATTCATCCAGAATACCTCGCGGGATTTCTTCCAGGATTTTCTTATTCATTATTCCCAAATGATTTCTTCTGCGATTTCTTTCGGCATTTTTTTTCAGAATTTCATCCACGATTTCCCCGGGAATTTCTTTCAGCATTCTTTTCAGGATATCTCCGTTGATCCTTCCCGTGGTTTCTTTATGGTTTTCTCCTGATATTTCTTCCAGAACTCCTTCCTTGGTTCTTTCACGGATTATTTCCGAGATTCTATCAGGGTTTCCATCCGAATTTTTCCTGGACTTTTTACTGGCATTGCGTCAGGGGTTCCTTCATGGATTCGCACAGGAATTCATTCAGGAATTGCTGTCAGAATTTATTCATTGAGAGATTCCATTCAAAGTATTGCTTTTGATTTTTCTACCGTATTTTTTTCCGACATCCCTTCACTTAAGGATTTTTCCCGCGATTCCTTTAGAGACTTCTTCCGGAATTTCTTCTGGGATTTCTCCCAGGGTATCCCTTCAAAGCTTTCTGTCTCCCTTGATTTATTCAGAAATTCCTGCTGGAATTTTTTTCGGAATTCCTCCGGGGATTCTTACAAAAATGCTTCTTGAGATTTCTTCAAGTGTTCAAATCTTCAATGATTCCATCAGTCTGGGAATCCTTCGGGGAACACTTCAAGATTTTTCTAGGGATTCCTTCATTGATTTCAACTGGGATTTCTCCAGCTATTCCTTCAGGATTGTTCCTGAGTATTTTGCAGGGATTGCTTCAGGGATTACTCTCAGGCTTCTTTCTAGGGTTCCCTCAGGAATTGGGTTTTTAAATTAAGAAACAGTTATTGATTTTTTGATTTTATACGAAAAAGCACCTTTTTCTGAACCACTATGATTTTTTTCAGATTTTTAGAACTTTATTTTGGTACCTAAAATCAATTTCGAAGAGATTTTTGAAAATCACATTTTGACAGCTGGGCAACTGCTTGACAGCTCCGCCCAGTACAAAATGCGACTAGGGGTGATTCGACAAATCGCTCCCATACAAACTTCAAACTGATTTTTAAATAGGTTCCCGGGCACCAAAATTCATGAAAATTTGGATTTCGGCTCAGTTTTACATGCAGATTCAGAATATGGAATTATCTTAACACCGCTAAAGAAGCCAATTCATCCCAGGATCCTTTATGGAGTCCTGCCGGGATTACATTTACTTATTTATAGACTAAAAATTCCCTCGGGATTCATTCAGCATTCTTTCAGGTATTTCTCTCGAAATTCAAAGGGGACTAGGTATTTCGTCGGGAATTTCTCAGGAATTGCTTTATAGATTCCTCTCGGGATTGCTTCATCGATCTTTTCTAGATTTTCTTTTTACGAATTTTCCAAGGATCCTTTTTTCTATCGAGATTTTTTTTTTATAAAAGCCCTCCGAAATTTGATAATTTCTTCAGGAATCCTTTCGAAATTCCTTCAGTGGTCTTTTCGGAATTCTTTCGGAGATTGTTTCAGAGAATCCATCATGCACTTCTCTCGAGATTCCCTTCTACTTTTTTTCCGGAGATTTCTTCCTTCCTTCAGGAATGCTTTCAGGGGTTAGTCAAGGATGTCCCAGGACTCCTTTTGAGATTTTTTTCAGGGGTTACTCAAGGATTATTTCATGTATGCATTACTTTCGGGATTCCTTCAGGGCTCTCTTCTGAGGTTTTTTTTTCTATGATTTCTCCTAGGATTTATTTCTGGATTCCTGCAGGTGTTTTCTTCTGGAATTCTTTAAAGGATTCTTACGGTGATTCCTTCCGATAGTACTTCTTGGATTTCTAGCGGATTTTTGCCTGACCCTAAATTTCGCCAGAAAATTTTCCCGGGATTCGTGTGAGGACTACTCAAGGAATTCATCGAAAATGTAATAAGTAAATACGGGAAAATATGTTACAAGAGGCCGCAGAATGCCTAAAATGTCAAGAATTGATCCTGGACTGACCGGGAATCGAACTCAGGTCCTACTAAATGAAATAGTTTGAATGATTTAAGAATTTTGAATCTAAATTTCAACACGGCCTGTCTCAATACAGTGAATAAATACAAGCTGCCATTTTTTAAATGATTTATTAAGGGCAAATGGGTCTTGATTACTGGAAGGATCGTTGGAAAAATCAATATTCTCGTTCCAGCAAGAAATCCTTCACACGATTTCTATGAAAAGTTCAGGCACGGCTGCTGTTGCATTTCGTGTATAAATTCTAACGATTCCGCTAATTTTTCTTCTGCAGGACTTTTGAGAGGAGCTTATATGCAAGTATTAGTGGTGAATCACTCAACCAAAACCTTCATCTAGCCAACATACATTTTCCAGTTTCTGAAAAGCACAAAAATGCGTGTAACTATCGATGGATTTTTATGAACTTTCCACTAGGTTCTGAAGGGCAAGGATACTTGGTCCACCTGGCCCCGGAGTTTTTTCGGATTGTCTTGGAGTACCAAAATTGGCTACATGTTTTTTTCAACGGAGGCCATTAGATCCCGATTAGTTAGAACTTAGAAGAATACTGTTTTTGGCAAAGTTGTTCAGTGGATCGAGAACCAACTGATAAGGAAGACTTTGGTACGTATTTTATCCGGTAGGTGGTGCATAGTGTCAAAAAATTCAAGTTCATATATCTCAGACTTTAGGGGCCCATATAGCCGAGGCGGTAAACGCACGGGTATTCAGCATGACCATGCTGAGGGCGACGGGTTCGATTCCCGGTCGGTCCAGGATCTTTTCGTAAAGGAAATTTCCTTGACTTCCTTGGGCATAGAGTATCTTCGTGCCTGCCACACGATATACACATGCAAAATGGTCATTGGCAGAGGAAGCTCTCAGTTAAAAACTGTGGAAGTACTCATTGAACACTAAGCTGAGAAGCAGGCTTTGTCCCAGTGAGGACGTTACGCCAAGAAGAGGAGGAGAGGATATCTCAGAGCGGGAGCCACAATGCTGCGTCGACTTCGACTTCGACTTCAGCTTTAACTGACAGCTCGGTTTGAAGCAATGGCTTTCAGTGCAGCAAGCCACAATGATGCGTTGCGTGACGTACGTCATTGTACTAAAAACGCTGAAGTCGTTCTAAACTTTGAAAATTTTCAAAGTTGACGCACTGCAACGCAGCGTCCAGCATTGTTTACATGTTTATTTAAATCGAAAAGCTCATAATTACCTATTCGATTGGGTTTTAAAAGTGCAAAGAAAATGTGCTGAGTGTTTGAATACGGTTTCACTTCCCCGGAATTTATTCGGGATTTATGAATAAATTCATCGAAGCGGAATTCCTCCAGGAGATCTTTTATCTATTCTGAATTCCTCCAGCAGGAACTCCTGAGATTTCTTCGACAGGAATTACCTTTGGCATTCTTCCAGCAGGAATTCTTTCTGGGATTCTTTAACGGGTTTCTTTGAGAATCCCTCCAGGGATTCCCTGGAGTTGTTTTGTATTGAAATATTCCTTTCATTCAGCAGGACCCCAAATAATTTTTTTTGAGCGAGCTTCCAGAATTCCTCCAACAGGGATTCCTATTGCTGATATTCCGTTTGAAATTCATTTAGTGCATCTTCTAAGAATTTCATTAGGGAATTCTCCAGATTTTTTTTCTCAATTCCACTAGCTGGAAATCTTTCTGGGACTCCAGGAACAGAAATCCATTCTAGAATTCTTCATGCAGGAATTTCTTTTAGGATTATTTCTACAGAGATCCATTCCGGCATTCAGGCAAAAGGAATTCCATCTGGGATTTAAAAAAACAAAACTTTTTTTCTGTGATTTTTTCCAAGACTCCGGCAATAATAATTATTTCTGAGATTTCTTTACCATGCATTTCTTTTAAAATTTCCTTTGAAGGAAGATTTTTGGTGGCTTTCTAAGATAACTATTTGAGATAACTCCAGGAGTGTCTTCAGGAATTCCTCAAGCAGATCGCTCGTGAGTTGCACCAACAAATCTTTTAGGAGTTCTTACGAGCATTCATCTGGATGTTTCTCAAGGAATTCTTTGCCGAATTCCCTATGGAGTAGCATTTAAAATTTCTTCAAAAATTCCTCCATGAGTTCCTTCGAAAATTCATCCGGGAGTTTCCCCTAGATTTTCATCGACAACTCTTTCTTCAGTGTCGAAAATTTCTCCAGAACTTCCTCCATAAATTACCTCCAAGAGTTCCTTGGATAATTCCTTGAGGAATGTCTTATTGAATATCTCAAGGAGTTTCTTAGGATACTCCTCTAGGATTTGCTTCGGAAATTCTGCAACGATTTTCCTCGGATATTCTTTCACGAATTTCTCCAAAAATTTATGCAGCACTGCCTCCAAGAGTTCTATTGCTAATTGAGCCAGGAGTTGCTCTAGGAATTCCTCAAAGAATTTCTTAGGGAATTTCTCCAGGAGTTTTTTTAGAGATTTTCCCAGAAGTTCTTTTGGAAATTTCCCCAGGAGTTCATTCGGGACTTCTTCAAAAATTTATCTGAGAGCTGCCGAGGTTTTTTTTAATAAACTCCAGGATGAAATCTTAATCCTGGAATTTATTAAGGAGATTCCTCGGAAATTTCTCCAAGACTACCTTCGGGAATTTCTTCAGGACTACCTTTTAGAATTCATCCGGGAACTCCTCCTAGAGTTCGTCCGGGAACTTCTCAATGATTTCCCTGGAGAATTTCTCAAGGATGTCCATTGGAAATTCCACGAAGTTTAAAAATAATCATTGCTAATTCAGGCAGGTGTTGCTCCATGAGTTCCACGAAAAAAAAATCTGCATTATCTCCAGGAGTTGTTTCTGAAATGCCTCGAAGAGTTCCTTCAGGAATCCTGGAAGAAGGTATTTCTGGCATTCATGTTAGGCTCCTACGAGGAAATTTCTCCAGGTATATCTTCGGAAATTACGAGTTGTTTCTGGAATTCTTCCAGGAGTTCCTTCGAGAATTCCTTGAGGAGTTTCATTGGGGATTTTTCAAAAAAAAAAATCATTCAAAAATAACACCTGGTGTTCCTTTGAGAATTTCTTCCGGTGTTCTTTTGACAGTTTCTTATGGAGATCAATCGAGTTTTCCTTTACAAGTTCCTTCGAAAATTCCTCCAAAAATGTCTTCGGGAGTTCCTTCAGGTACTCCTTCATGTATTCTATTGGGAATTCCTCCAAGGAAATTTCTTTCGAGAGTTCCAGTGGTAATTTCCCCAAGTTCTTCAAAAAATAATTCGTGTGTTCTTCGAAAATGCCTGCATCGTGAGTTCCTCTAGGAGTTCCTTCTGGAATTTCTTGGGGTGCTCCATCGGGATTATCTGAAGGAATTTTTATTTTTTGAGAGTTGCTTCAGGTTTTCCTTCGCGAAATTATCCAGGTATCCCATCACGGATTGCTCCAGTAATTCCATTGAAAATTACTTTTTTATTTATTTATTTATTACATATAACAGTAGCGTAAGGACAATCCTTATAAATTACTACATTAGTAAAGATTAAGTATACAAAAATTCACTTTAGGAGTTCCATTGGAAGTTCCTTCGGAAATTCCTCCAGCAGTTCCTTCGGAAATTACTTGAGCTGCTCCATCAGGTTTCCCTGAAGAAGTGTTTCGAGAATTGCTAGTGGTGTACTTTCGGGAATTCCTCCAGGAATGCCTCCGTAGATGCCGCCAAGAAATACTCCTCGGGAATTCCAAGGGAGGTTCTTCCAGAAATTCCTCCGGAGGTTCTTCCTGGAATTCCACCGGGGATTCCTCCGGAAATGCCTGCATAAATTCCTCCAGGGATTGCTCCAGCAAATTCTCCGGAGATTCCTCAAGGAAATCTTCCTGGGATTCCAAAGGAGAATCCTCCAGAAATTCCACCGAAGAATCCTCAAGGAACTCCTTCGGGGATTCTTCCGAAAATTTCGGCATAAATTCCTCCGGGGATCCCTCCAGGAAATCCTCCGGAGATACCTAAAGTAATTCCTCGAGGATACTTCCAAGAATTCCTCCGAGGATTCCTCCAGGATGTTCTCCGGAGATTGCTACGGAAATTTCTGCACAAATTCCTCCGGGAATTCCTCCAGGAAATACTCCAGGGTTTCCACAAGAAGTTCCTAAGGAGAATCTTCCACAAATTCCTCCGTAGATTGCTCGAGGGAATCCTCCGGGGATTCCTAAAAAGAATTCTCCAGAGATTCCGCAAGGAATTCTCCATGGATTCTTCCAGGAATTCCTCTGCAGATTTTCAGAAAATCCTGCATAAATTCCCCCAGCAAATCCTCGGGGATTCCACCAGGAATGCTTCCGAGGATTCTTCAAGGAATTCCTCCGAGGATTTCTTCAGGAAGTTTTCCGTAAATTCATCCGGGTTTTTCTCCAAGAACTCCTCCAGGGATTACTCCAGGAATTCCTCCAAAAATTCGTCCAGGAATTTCTTCTGTAATACTTCAAGGAATTCCTCCAGAAATTAATCCTGGAATATTTCCACAAATTCCCCCGGAAATTCTTCCAGGAATTTCTGCAGAATTTCTACCAGGAATTCTTACAGGAAATTTCCAAGATATCCTCCGGGAGTTCCTCCAGAAATTCCCAAAGGAATTCATCCAGAGATTCTGTCGTAAATTCCTTCAGGAATACTTCCAGATATTCCTCCAGGAATTCTTCCTGAAAATTCTTCTCGAGATTCCTCCAGAAATTCTTTAGGGAATTCCTCCAGGAAATCTTCACGGGATTCCTGCAGGATGTAGTGTCTACCTAATGGTTGTGCGCATAGGATATCTACCTACATGAAATACTATTCATAACAATACCTAAATGTCTAGGTATCATTCATTATGTCTACCTAAGGTAGTATAAATACGGGTGGTCATTGGACCACACAGCAGAGACTGCACAAGACTTGGACTTGTCAACATCTTTATTATTCTTCTTTTGAAGGATATAAAAGTGGCGACGAGGATCAAGGAACGTGTAATTTCTTTTGAGTTATTCCGAAATTGTTTCTTTTTGGGTTTCAGGTTGTTGTAATAACAAATTGTTATTTTTTGTGGGGAACGAAATTGTTCTTTTATGGTAGAATTGCCATTATGTTGTGAACAGATTGTTCTATTTTGGCCGATGTTGCATTGACGAAATTGTCTTTTTGTTTTGGTAATAACGATATGTTATTTTTGTGGTGAACGAAATTGTTCTTTTATGGTAGAATTGCCATTATGTTGTGAACAGATTGTTCTATTTTGGCCGATGTTGCATTGACGAAATTGTCTTTTTGTTTTGGTAATAACGATATGTTATTTTTGTGGTGAACGAAATTGTTCTTTTGTGGCGGAATTGTCATATGTTATGTTTTGGTGAATGGATTTGTGTTATTTGTACTTTTTTGGTAAAGTTGCCGATGTTGGGATAGCGAAATCGTGTTTTTGTAGTTTTGTTAGCGAACAGATATGTTCTTTGGAAGTGACGGACTCGTCAGTTTATTTGTGCTATCATTATTTTGGTGATGAATGTAAATTTTTGAAATTTTCTAAAGGGGAAGGACTGTAGTGTCTACCTAATGGTTGTGCGCATAGGATATCTACCTACATGAAATACTATTCATAACAATACCTAAATGTCTAGGTATCATTCATTATGTCTACCTAAGGTAGTATAAATACGGGTGGTCATTGGACCACACAGCAGAGACTGCACAAGACTTGGACTTGTCAACATCTTTATTATTCTTCTTTTGAAGGATATAAAAGTGGCGACGAGGATCAAGGAACGTGTAATTTCTTTTGAGTTATTCCGAAATTGTTTCTTTTTGGGTTTCAGGTTGTTGTAATAACAAATTGTTATTTTTTGTGGGGAACGAAATTGTTCTTTTATGGTAGAATTGCCATTATGTTGTGAACAGATTGTTCTATTTTGGCCGATGTTGCATTGACGAAATTGTCTTTTTGTTTTGGTAATAACGATATGTTATTTTTGTGGTGAACGAAATTGTTCTTTTGTGGCGGAATTGTCATATGTTATGTTTTGGTGAATGGATTTGTGTTATTTGTACTTTTTTGGTAAAGTTGCCGATGTTGGGATAGCGAAATCGTGTTTTTGTAGTTTTGTTAGCGAACAGATATGTTCTTTGGAAGTGACGGACTCGTCAGTTTATTTGTGCTATCATTATTTTGGTGATGAATGTAAATTTTTGAAATTTTCTAAAGGGGAAGGACTGTAGTGTCTACCTAATGGTTGTGCGCATAGGATATCTACCTACATGAAATACTATTCATAACAATACCTAAATGTCTAGGTATCATTCATTATGTCTACCTAAGGTAGTATAAATACGGGTGGTCGTTGGACCACACAGCAGAGACTGCACAAGACTTGGACTTGTCAACATCTTTATTATTCTTCTTTTGAAGGATATAAAACAGGAAACCCTCCAGGAATTTCTCCACAAATTCCCCCGCAGTTTCTCCAGAGATTCCACCGAAAATTCCTCAAGAAATATTTCCAGATATTTCTCCAGAGATTGCTCAAAAAACTCCTCCGAAGTTCCCTCCAGGAATTCTTCCGGAGATTCCTACAGAAATGGCTTTGAAAATTCCTCCAGAAAATCCTATGGGGATTCCTTCAGGTATCCTACGAAGATTCCTTCAGGGGATATTTTCAGGGATTACGGAGATTTCCTCCGAAGATTCAGCAAGTGCTCCGTGAATTGCTCCGGGGATTACTTCAGTAAGTTTAAAGCGAATCCCTCCTGGGATTTCTCCGGGGATTACACTAGAAATTCCTTTTGGGATTTCTCCAGAAATTCGTCCAGGATATCCACCGGGAAGTCTTTCAGGAATTCCTCAAGTGATTATTTAAAAAATTCCTCCGGAGATCCCTCCAGCAATACCTCCGGAAATTAGGTTTTCTCCAGAAATTCCTCCAGGACTCCGCCGTAGATTCCAGGAATTCTTCCAGTGATTATTTAAAAAATTCCTCCGGAGATCCCTCCAGAAATACCTCCGGGAATTACTCCAGGAATTCCTTCAGGAATTCCTCCAGGGATTCCTCAAGGGACTTCTCCAGGAATTCCTCCGGGGATTCCTCCAGGAATTCCTCCGGGGATTCCTCCAGGAATTCCTCCGGGGATTCCTCCAGGAATTCCTCCGGGGATTCCTCCAGGAATTCCTCCGGGGATTCCTCCAGGAATTCCTCCGGGGATTCGTCCAGGAATTCCTCCGGAGATTCGTCCAGGAATTCCTCCGGGGATTCCTCCAGGAATACCTCCGGGGATTCCTCCAGGAATTTCATCCAGGATTTCACCAAGAATTCCTCCGGGGAATCCTCCAGGAATTCTTCCGGGGATTCCTCCAGGAATTCCTCCAGGGATTCCTCCAGGAATTCCTCCGGGGATTCCTCCAGGAATTCCTCCGGGGATTCCTCCAGGAATTCCTCCGGAGATTCGTCCAGGAATTCCTCCGGGGATTTCTCCAGGAATTCCTCCGGGGATTCCTCCAGGAACTTCATCCAGGATTTCACCAAGAATTCCTCCGGGAAATCCTCCAGGAATTCTTCCGGGGATTCCTCCAGGAATTCCTCCGGGGATTCCTCCAGGAATTCCTCCGGGGATTCCTCCAGGAATTCCTCCGGGGATTCCTCCAGGAATACCTCCGGGGATTTCTCCAGGAATTCCTCTGGGGATTCCTCCAGGAATTTCATCCAGGATTTCACCAAGAATTCCTCCGGGGAATCCTCCAGGAGTTCTTCCGGGGATTCCTCCAGGAATTCCTCCGGGGATCCCTCCAGGAATTCCTCCGGGGATTCCTCCAGGAATTCCTCCGGGGATTCCTCCAGGAATTCCTCCGGGGATTCCTCCAGGAATTCCTCCGGGGATTCCTCCAGGAATTCCTCCGGGGATTCCTCCAGGAACTCCTCCGGAGATTCGTCCAGGAATTCCTCCGGGGATTCCTCCAGGAATACCTCCGGGGATTCCTCCAGGAATTTCATCCAGGATTTCACCAAGAATTCCTCCGGGGAATCCTCCAGGAATTCCTCCGGGGATTCCTCCAGGGATTCCTCCAGGAATTCCTCCGGGGATTCCTCCAGGAATTCCTCCGGGGATTCCTCCAGGAATTCCTCCGGGGATTCCTCCAGGAATTCCTCCGGAGATTCGTCCAGGAATTCCTCCGGGGATTTCTCCAGGAATTCCTCCGGGGATTCCTCCAGGAACTTCATCCAGGATTTCACCAAGAATTCCTCCGGGGAATCCTCCAGGAATTCTTCCGGGGATTCCTCCAGGAATTCCTCCGGGGATTCCTCCAGGAATTCCTCCGGGGATTCCTCCAGGAATTCCTCCGGGGATTCCTCCAGGAATACCTCCGGGGATTTCTCCAGGAATTCCTCTGGGGATTCCTCCAGGAATTTCATCCAGGATTCCACCAAGAATTCCTCCGGGGAACCTCCAGGAGTTCCTCCGGGATTCTTTCAGGAGTTCCTCCTGGGATTCCTTCAGGAGCTCCTCCGAGGATTCCTTCAGATCTTCCTCCGGAGATTCCTGAAGGAATTTCTAAAGAATACCCGGAGGAATTTCTGAATGAATCCCTGGAGGAATTTCTGGAGGAATGCCGGAGGAATTTCTGAATGAATCCCTGGAGGAATTTCTGGAGGAATGCCGGAGGAATTTCTGGAGGAATCCCCGGAGGAATTCTTGGAGAAATCCCCGGAAGAACTCCTGAAAGAATCCCGGAGGAACTCCTGAAGATATCCCCGGAGGAATTCCTGGAGGAATCCCCGGAGGAATTCCTGGAGGAATCCCCGGAGGAATTCCTGGAGGAATTCCCGGAGGAATTCCTGGAGGAATCCCCGGAGGAATTCCTGGAGGAATCCCCGGAGGAATTCCTGGAGGAATCGCCGGAGGAATTCCTGGAGGAATCGCCGGAGGAATTCCTGGAGGAATCGCCGGAGGAATTCCTGGAGGAATCGCCGGAGGAATTCCTGGAGGAATCGCCGGAGGAATTCCTGGAGGAATCGCCGGAGGAATTCCTGGAGGAATCGCCGGAGGAATTCCTGGAGGAATCGCCGGAGGAATTCCTGGAGGAATCGCCGGAGGAATTCCTGGAGGAATCGCCGGAGGAATTCCTGGAGGAATCGCCGGAGGAATTCCTGGAGGAATCGCCGGAGGAATTCCTGGAGGAATCGCCGGAGGAATTCCTGGAGGAATCGCCGGAGGAATTCCTGGAGGAATCGCCAGAGGAATTCCTGGAGGAATCGCCGGAGGAATTCCTGGAGGAATCGCCGGAGGAATTCCTGGAGGAATCGCCGGAGGAATTCCTGGAGGAATCGCCGGAGGAATTCCTGGAGGAATCGCCGGAGGAATTCCTGGAGGAATCGCCGGAGGAATTCCTGGAGGAATCGCCGGAGGAACTCCTGGAGGAATCGCCGGAGGAGGAATCGCCGGAGGAATTCCTGGAGGAATCGCCGGAGGAATTCCTGGAGGAATCGCCGGAGGAATTCCTGGAGGAATCGCCGGAGGAATTCCTGGAGGAATCGCCGGAGGAATTCCTGGAGGAATCGCCGGAGGAATGCCTGGAGGAATCGCCGGAGGAATTCCTGGAGGAATCGCCGGAGGAATTCCTGGAGGAATCGCCGGAGGAATTCTTAGACGAATACCCGGAATTCTGGAAGTAATTCCTGGAGGAATTTCTGAAGGAATCCCTGGAGATATCCCTGGAGAAACCCAGGAGGAATTCCTGGAGGAATCCCCGGAGGAATTCCTGGAGGAATCCCCGGAGGAATTCCTCGAGGAATCCCTGGAGTAATTCCCGGAGGTATTTCTGGAGGGATCTCCGGAGGAATTTTTTAAATAATCACTGGAAGAATTCCTGAAAGTATTCCTGGAGGAATCTACGGCGGAATCCTGGGGGAGTTTCTGGAAAAAAAACCTTGAAGTTTCTGGAGGAATTCCTGAAAGACTTCCTGGCGGATATCCTGGACAAATTTCTGGAGAAATACTAAAAGGAATTCCTAGAGTAATCCCTGGAGAAATCCCAGAAGGAATTCGCGGTAAACTTGTTGAAGTAATCCCCGGAGCAATTTACGGAGCACTTTCTGAATCTTCGGAGGAAATCTTGAAAGATTCCTTGAAGTAATCCCTGAAAAAATCCCCTGATCTCCATAGGATACCTGAAGGAATTCCCATACGATTTTCTGGAGGAATTTCCAAAGCCATTTCTGTAGGAAATTTTGAGCAATCTCTGGAGGAATATCTGGAAATATTTCTTGAGGAATTCTTGGTGGAATCCCTGGAGAAACTGCGGGGGAATTTGTGGAGAAATTCCTGGAGGGTTTCCTGCAGGAGTCCCCGGAAGATTTCCTGGAGGAATTCCCAAAAAAATTTCTTGAGGAATCTCGGGAAGAATTCCCAGGAGGAATTCCTGGAGGAATATCTAGAAGTATTCCTGGAGGAATTTACGACAGAATCTCTGTATGAATTCCTTTGGGAATTTCTGGAGGAATTCCCGGAGGATATCTTGGAAAAAATCCTGTAAGAATTCCTGGTAGAATTTCCGGAGGAATTTGTGGAAATATTCCAGGATTAATTTCTGGAGGAATTCCTTGAAGTATTACAGAAGAAATTTCTGGACGAATTTTCGGAGGAATTCCTGAAGTAATCCCCAGAGGAATTCTTGGAGAAAAACCCGGATGAATTTACGGAAAACTTCCTGAAGAAATCCTCGGAGGAATTCCTTGAGGAATCCCCGGAAGCAGTACTGGTGGAAATCCCGAGGATTTCCTGGGGGAATTTTTGCAGGAAATTCTGAAAATCTGCAGGGGAATTCCTGGAAGAATCCCCGGAGAATTCCTTGCGGAATCTTTGGAGGATTTTTTTTAGGAATCCCCGGAGAATTCCCTCGAGCAATCTTCGGAGGAATTTGTGGAAGAATCTCCTTAGGAATTTCTTGTGGAAACCCTGGAGGATTTCCTGGAGAAATTCTCGGAGGAATTTATGCAGAAATTTCCGTAGCAATCTCCGGAGAACATCCTGGAGGAATCCCCGGAGGAATTCTTGGAAGTATCCTCGAGGAATTATTTTAGGTATCTCCGGAGGATTTCCTGGAGGGATCTCCGGAGGAATTTGTGCCGAAATTTCCGGAAGAATCCCCGAAGGAGTTCCTTGAGGATTCTTCGGTGGAATTTCTGGAGGAATCTCCCTTGGAATCCCCGAAGGATTTTCTTGAGGAATCTCCGGAGAATTTGTTGAAGCGATCCCTGGAGGAATTTATGCCGAAATTTTCGGAAGAATCCCCGAAGGAGTTCCTTGAGGATTCTTCGGTGGAATTTCTGGAGGATTCTCCTTGGAATCCCAGGAAGATTTCCTTGAGGAATCTCCGGAGAATTTGCTGAAGCAATCCCTGGAGGAATTTGTGCAGGCATTTCCGGAGGAATCCCCGGTGGAATTCCAGGAAGAACCTCCGGAGGAATTTCTGGAAGAACCTCCCTTGGAATTCCCGAAGAGTATTTCTTGGCGGCATCTACGGAGGCATTCCTGGAGGAATTCCCGAGGTACACCACTAGCAACTCTCGAAACACTTCTTCAGGGAAACCCGATGGAGCTACTCAAGTAATTTCCGAAGGAATTTCCGAAGGAACTCCCAATGGAACTCCTAAAGTAATTTTCAATGGAATTACTGGAAAACCTGAAGCAACTCTCAAAAAAATAAAAATTCGTTCAGATAATCCCGATGGAGCACCTCAAGAAATTCCAGAAGGAACTCCTAGAGGAACTCACGATGCAAGAATTGGGTTCTTTAGTGGTATCCAGATTATTTCATAATCAGATTCTCCGCCCAAAAATTGGTCGAAATCCAAAATTTCATAATTTTTGGAGTCCCGGAACTATTTTTAAAATGCATTTAAAGTTTGTATGGGGAATTTTTTTTGTTCGGGTCGAACTGTCATTTTAACGATTGAACTGTCATTCTATCCACGAAAATTAAAACTGTTTTGTTAATTTAACCATCAAAACAAAGGTATTGCAATCCAATAAAATCACGTTATACTCAGAAAAATGAGCTCTTTCGATTAGGCTATAGAAAATAGCAATATTTTATTCACTAAACAACCCAATTCTTCCCTTTCAAGAATTCCTACAAAAAGTCCTTTAAGGATCCCCTCCAGAAACTCTTTCAGGAATTCTTATCGGAATTACTGAATCCTGAATCCTGAAGGAAATCCCATAAGGCATTCTCAATTCCAGTTGGAATTTATTGAGGAATCCCAAATGGAATTCCTTGATCAATCCCAGATAGAACTTCTGGAAGAATCTCCGAAGGAATATGTGGAGAAATCTCCGAAGGAATTCCCGGAGAAATCCCTAAAAGAATTCCTGGAGAAACTTGCGTAGGACTTCTTGAAGGAATCTTCGGAGGAATCCCCGAAAGAATTCTTGGAGGAACCTTCGATGGAATTTGTATAAGAATCTCCGAAGGAATTCTAAGAAGAATCTCCAACGGAATCCACGAAAGAATTCTTGAAGATATTTCCGATCGAAAAAAAAAAATTCCTGGAGGAATCCACGAAGAATTTCCGAAGGAACTACTGGAGGAATTTTAGATAGAAGCCCTGAAGGAATTCTCGATGGACTTTTCTGGCGGAATTTCCACTAGAACACGTGCAGTAATTCCCAATTGAATTTCTGGGAGAATTCCTAATGAAACTTAAAAAAACACAATGGAACTCCTCCGATGTGTTTTGTGGAGAACTTCCCGACGGGGAACTTTTTAGGAAACTTATGAAATAATTGTGAATGAACTACTGGATAAATTCCCGAAAACACTTTTGAAAAGAAAAAAGTCCTTTAGAAATTCCTGGTGAATTTCTTGAGAGATCTTCCAAATAAATTTCCTAAAGATCTGTTGAAGAAATTTTCGAAGAATCTCCTGGAAGAATTCCCGAACGAATTTCTGAAGAAACTGTGATGGAAATGCTGGAGGTATCCCGAATGGAATTCCTGGAGGAACTGCTAGGAATTTTTAGAAGATTTTTCGATGCAGCTCCTGGAGGAATTTACGATGGAACTCCTGGAGAAATTACCGATGAAACTTTTGAAGAAATTCCCAAAGAAACTCCTGGGGGATGTTCCAAGGAAATTCTGTAGTAATTGTTGAGAGAACTACTGGAGAAACACGCAAAGAAACTGAAAAAAGCCTGAAACAGCTCCTGTAAAAATTCTTCAGGAATTTACTAAAACCATTTCCTAAAGAACTGTTTGAGACATTCTTCAAGAAACTCCTTGAAGAATTCCTGCAGCAATTGCTAGAGGAATCTCCGACAGAACTCCCAATAGAATTCCTAGAGGATTTATTAAAGGAATTTCTGGAGGAATTCCCAATGGACTTTCTGAAGGGATGCTTAATTTAACTCTGGGAAAATTTTCAATGGAAGTCCTGTTGGAATTCCCAATGGATTTCCTGGAGGAATTCTCTATGGAACTCCTAGAGGAATTCGCGATGGAACTCCTGGGGGATTTTTTAAGAAACTTCTAAAGTAGTTGTTGAAGGCACTGCATGATAAATTCCCGAGAAACCTTTGAAAGCAAGAATCCTGAATAATCTGGAGAAAATTTTGAGGGAACGTCTGAAGAAATTTACTAAAGAAGTGTTGATAAAATTCTCAAAGAAACTCCTGAACCTGAACTAGAAGGAATTCATTCCGGGAGAGTGAAATTCATTACGGAGTTCCCAACTCTTGTGGATGTTTCGAAGCGTCGTCCGGAGGAAATACAAATGGTATTTCTGGAGGAATCCACAAATTAAAAACAGAGAATTCCTACTAAAAGAGTCCCGGTAAGGTTTCCTGTTATGAGAAGTCCATAAAAAATTTCTGCCGGAACAATCACAGAACAAGTTCCTTCTCACAATCACTGCGGCAGAAAAGTTTATGAAGCACCGCACCATCAGCGATCGGTTTCCGGATGAAATTTCACAATTTTCGCAAAAAAACCATGATAATATTGACCACACTAGCGGCTGCTACGAATCGAACATTCAATTCCAGATTCTGATAATGATTTTTGCAGTCCGGCTGCAAAAATCTGATTTCATTGTTGATTCCGATTGAGATTCCATATCCGCGAATAAATCCCATCACCAATGTAAACAAACGCACGACGCAACGCAGCATTGTGGGCTGTCTTTGCGTTAACGCATCCGTCTGCGTTTTAGTACAATGACGGATCCGTTAAAGCTGAAGTCGAAGTCGAAGTCGACGCAGCATTGTGGCTCCCGCTTTAGAAGGATACCGAAGTCGACAAAATTGTTCAACAGGTTTAGAAAAAAGGTTGAAACTCAGCTTCGAAATTAGACCGCTAGGTGGTATTATTGCCAAAAATGATAAAGTTTTTGTATCTTGAAATCCAAAATAGCTAGAAGGATGGGGTCTTCGGCAAACTTGTTCAACTGAATCAGAGCTTGCTAACTGTGGTGATTTTGGTTTCAAATTCGTCGGCTAGATGGGCGATTAGTGTCAAAAACTTACACACTACTGAACTTCGAGACTTTGAATACTATTCAATGAATAGCCAGATTTGAGTGTAGAATTAGCAACTAGTTAAAATACACATAAATAAAAAAAAAAAAAAAAAAAAAAAGAATAGCCAGAAGAATGAAGTCTTCAGCGAAAGTGATCAGCAGGTGAAGAGTTATCTGACCATGGTGCTTTGGGTTCGGAATTCGCCCGCTAGGTGGGTATAGTATGGTGCACGGTGTCTCCCGTTACCATCTAGTACTCATCCTGCTGAAAAACTTTGTCATTTTCTCTTTGGCTTCTCTTCCAAATTATCGGGATCTAATGGCATCCGTTGAATGAAGTACATGAAGTATGTGGAATATGTTGGTATCCCAAGACATTCCGGAATCACTCCGGGACCAAATGGACCAAGTGCTTTTGCCCTCTAGAACCTCAAACTAGAATTTCTCGGGATGTTGTGGAAATTGCATCAAAATCCATAGAAAAAACAAATGATTCACACGCATTTTTTATGGTTTGTCGAAGTAGGAAAAGGTACGTTTGGCTGGATGAAAGTTAATATTCATAGAAAATTTCAGGATAAACGCAATTTCACACAAATAAACTGACAGGATTCTTGAACAACCGATCAATAAAATATGTAAAAACTACTATCCACATTACCTCGTTGGATTTTCGATCGAAACTTCTTACCATCGTTGCAACTGAAATTACTGAAAAAACCCTCAAGTAATGTGGCCTATTCTATTCTACTGAAGATTTGTTTCTCCTTGCAGCGAACACACACCAAGCAACGTTTGGAAAGAATTCCTTGTATATCTTTCGAAGAAATTTCTCGAGGACCCATTCGCCGAATTTCTACTGCAACCGTTGAAAGTTTTCCCTATAAAATTCTAGAGAAAGTGATCCGGTATTGACAGTGTTTACGGCAAAATTTATGTTGATTTTTTAGTAAAACAACTAAAATCTACAGACACAATCTCAAAATAAAAGTTCAATTCTTAGGAAGTATTTCCTAGAGAAATTTATAGTGAAAATTGTTGATTTACGACCCCATAGTTCAGAAACCACGTAGTTTTTGGGGGGGGGGAGAGTTGGTTGTCTGGTCAAAGTGTGCGCTCCATACAAATTTCAAAATGTGTGTACGGTCAAAAGTCTACGAGGGGGGAAGGGGGCTCTGAGATTTCCAAATGTTGGTCTACGTGGTTTATGAACAGCTCCTATCTCGGAGAAATAAATGACAAAATTTTTAAAACATTCGGCAAAATTCGTTACTGTCTGGAAAAAAAAACCTCGATGCAATCGAAGAAGTACAGAAAATATGGTGAAGTTGCAAACAGACGAAATTCCAAAGGAACTTATGTACTCTTTATAATTTTAGATTAAACTTTTCTGAATAATTTTTAAAATTATTGTCATTTAAAAAATCTTGATTTACTTTATAAATTAAAGAGAGCTTACGAAAAACTCCGAGGAATTATAATTTTTTTTTTTAAATTCATTTTTATCCAAAATCCAAAAAAATCAGAAGAAAATCTATCAGTTTTTTAGAGTAAATTCTGACAGAATTTCAATGAATGAAATTTTTGTGAGTTTTTCTGTTTATAAAAGGAATATATCGGTTCCTTTGAACATTTTAAGGGAGAATCTTGAAAGCACCTAACAAGGACTCTGGAGAAATATGACTATGAAATTTCGTAAAAGCTCCAGAAAAATACCTAAAAAAAAATCATGAAAATAACACACAGCTTATCCCAATAATTTCATCTAAACTGAGCACAACTCTAGTGCAGCGATTAAAACTCATTCCTTCCCAAGCAACACTACTTGTTTCAAAGCCAGTAACAGCAACCTTAGTGCAATTTATTCACTGTCCGTATTATAGATGATAGAATTGCTTCTTCTTTGAAACCCAAAAAGCGCAGATTCTGAATCGTTATGCAACTTGAATGAGAGGGAATGATAAAAAAAAATGGAAAAAAGATTTTGTCCAGACTCGAACCATGGACACCAGGAGTATTAAATACTCACCTTACATACCACACCAAACGCTCTGTGAGAAAATTGCTGCTCAACACACCATAAAAGCTACTGAAGTTACACTTGTTACTTCATTGCGCTTTCTTTGTCACAAGCTAAAAAACTGTTAAAAGTGAAAAGACGCGTTAATTTTTTGCAGCATATTGGAACATAGTACATTTAATGCGAGCTGACTGTTTTATCACTTGTGAGGAATATGTAAGCTCCACCTTCACGAATCGATGTCAAACACGATGTATTTAATGATTTCTATGAAACAAAGCCGAAACTTTACGAAATTCGGAGTTCAAATGCAACACAATTGACAAGATGGAAGTTCCGTATGCTTTCAGCAACTCATTTAGACCAAAGCATAGAAAGCCACATTTTGGAAGATGTTGAAGGTACTGCTTGGGTTCCACGTTTGGGACTAGTATTCAGTCCTAAGCTTGCAAAGGCGTTTTAAATGAAACTTAAAACATTTCGGAAGCCAGGGTGACGAGCCAATCACAGATTTTCAACTAAATGCTACAAGATAAAAAAAAGTTAATATGTGAAAAGGCAAATAATTAAAACATCTGTATTGACATTTATCGTAACAAACCATTGAATATTTGGTAAATTGGTAAACATGAATATTTGAACTGACTATGTCATATATAGGGTGCCTGTACCAGTTATCGCATTACTTAAGGAAAAGTGTTTCTACAAAAATAAGAAGAAAACCGACGAATGTTGTCGATATGTCAAATAATAACTTAGTTTTCATACTTTACAGGAAAAATATAGAATCTAATCCAAATCCACTTTTAGTATTCATTACGGCGTATGCCGATGACAGGAACTCTGTACCAGTTATGGACTCATTTCTTAATTTCGGTTCCAATTCGCACTATTAACATGTATGCATTTCTTATGGCTACTGGTACACTATGGCGAAATAAGGTGCAAGAAAGCCGAAAAGTTAAGGAAAATGATTTATTTCTATCATAATTTGAGCAAATTGTGAAGTTTGTGAAGTTTGAATGATTGCAATCATCTTTTGTGAACGGGATCTGTTGTTCACAATTTTTTTCTTGTTGATTTGCATCATTAAAAGTTGGAAATCTGATATGGCATATTCGAGGTACTAGCCATAACTGGTATACTGAGCCTATTAGATTTTTTAAATTAGGGTGACGAAGGGTATTCTCGGCAGGTTTGTTCTCTTCGTCATGGGGGGTTTTTGTGGGCCGAATTACCTGAAATTTGGGCATATAACTCAGCTTGGTTGGGAAGGATTTGAGGCCAACTCTGAGATCTACAGGTTTCAAAAAACCCCTCATGACGAAGAGAACAAAACTGCCGAAAATACGTAAGTTCCCCTATATGGCTCACCAATAAATTACATCCTCATGGAACGTGAAACATTCGAAATCTGCTGTTTCTCTGTATTTTTTCTCTACACGTGCGAAACGATAACGGCCTTTGGCACTCGAAAACAATTTTGTTTTTCGATTTGCTAGAGAATTATTTGGTTGGAAATTCATTTGAAAGCTTCACAAAACACATCAGAAGTTTTGATAGTTCTGCAATCGGAGACGAATCATCTTACAACCCGCTACAAATATCCTTTTCTTCTTTTCTGGCTTTATATTGTATGAGTAGTTCTAGTCACTGAGAGCTTTCCTTTCTAATTAAGTAACAGTATCTGAATATATTGATTTTATCAAACGACTACAATACTTTTCCGCGCCTTACGATTCCATAAGATAACCCCAAACTGTAAACTAGATCAGAAATCGATAGCGAATCACTTCATGTCGGTCCGCATCACGTACATGTTTCTAAACATAAACAGACAGAGAGCATCATCGTCAGAAACTGGTGCGGTGCGGTACGGTGTGGTTCCATGAGTTGTAGAGGTGGAGGAGTCTAAAAATAACGGGGCTCGATCGTCGTCAGCCAGCGCCCTGCTATGTAAGAAAACTGCACTCTGCTGCATAGCGTTCCAGCCAGGTTGTAGGTATCCGTAGGAGAATGTAGTGCACTGCTGCAGTTGAGTTGGGAGACGCAACTGTGTCCTTGATGGAATCTGCAATAGGTACTTGAAACACGGTGCATTTGGAATGACGGTATGGCAAGCAAATGTAGTGACGTAATTTGGATATCGGTTTCTTCGGATGGAAGACATTTTTCGATCTGAAATAGATCTGATTAAGACTATAGGATGTGAAGCATCAATTCTAGATACTCGCTTATTTCTGCATCAAAGCAAGATTGCTTCATAATTTTAATTTTAAAGAAAAAGGCCAAGACTTTAAATAAAAGATCTCACTGGATATCTTTAGAATCCCTCTGTTTTTTTTTTTCAATCCAGTGAAATCCTTATTAATTAGGCAATTAATAATGATAAGTGTTTGAAGTAAACAGCAACATTTTCTAGGTATGATAGGTTTTACGAAAGTAGACAAAAACATAGAACATTGATGAGAAGGTCAATGGTAATATTAGATTGTTTAATATAAAGGAAAAAATAAAACAAAAATAAAAAATATAACAAAAATAAAAAAAGAATAAAAAAAAATTAAATACAAACCAATATATTTTGATGTAATATCAACACCATATTTAGGTCTTGTAAAGTTAATTGATCAAATACACATTTTGATCGTTGGTACTCTACTTCTATTCGGGTATTAAAAACTAGTCAACCACGGCTATGACGACGACACTAGACGGATATGTGTCAGATTTTATCTGTGACAGACAAAGTGTCAAACCTGTTTCCTGTGCCCTATTTGCTATTTGCAATATAGTACGTTCACACGAATTCCTCGCAGTTCCATCTCGCAACGTGTCACCCAGTACACATATATCTGGCGAACAAATCATCACGTCATCTGATTTTGTTTTTAAGACCAGCAGCAAGCAAGTGCACCAGCCAGCGGTATCGATATTTCACCATGTGAAAACTAGCACCAACCACCAACCAACTAGACAAACCGTCGAACTTCGTTAAAAAGTCGTAAAAATAAACAGCCTCTTGGTCTGGCTGGGAGAGATTTACTTCACCACAGTCAGTCATAACACCGCCCGCCGTCGTCGGTCGGTCGGTGGCAAACCAAACAATCCATCATGCTACAGCATTATTCTTCGCGACCGGCTCTAAGCTGTTGTATGATGAACATTGCAAAAAAAATCAAGATCACATCACCATGAAGTCGAGGAAGATTTTCGCCTAGACCTTCAGAACCATGGTCCATCGATCCTCTAGCGTACAGTTATGAACAAAACAATGTTGAAGTTTAAAGATGTGTACTATATATAATTTAATAAAAAAATGAATTATAAATATCTTCTACCAAAATGAAACTTAATAAGAACTTACTGCATTGGACAAAGTGCGCTTTGTCCATACAAAATGCTCAAGCATGGAGTTGTGAATCTCAGCTGCTTTATTTCGAAATATTTTAAAAACGAACTGTTGTAGGTAAACAGTTTGAGCCAAAATCTTCTTCTTTTTCTTCTCTATGGCTCTACGTCCTCACTGGGACTTGGCCTGCCTCGCTTCAACTTAGTGTTCTTTGAGCACTTTCAAAATTATTAATTGAAGGGCTTTCTTTGCCTGCCATTGCATGAATTTGTATATTATGAGACAAGTACAATGATACACTATGCCCAGGGAGTCGAGAAAATTTTCCCGACCGGAACGGGAATCGAACCCGCCGTCTCCGGATTGGCGATCCAAAGCCTTAACCACTAGGCTAACTGGAGAGCCAAAATCGAATTTTTTAGAATTTGCGAAGGTGACATTTTTTAAAATTTTAGGTATAATATCTTTACAAATGAAAGCTCAAGTTATGAAGAGTTACCAGTCTAAATTTGAAGCCAATCGGTGCTCGAACAGCTGAGATACAGAGCTTCGAACTAAAGCATTATGATGGATGTAAATCGGTCGTACGCATATTTTGTGCAGTAGTAATGTAAATGAATTGAATGATTTTCGACTGTGACGCTGGGAGTTGCATTCCAACCAGATAGGAAAAACAAAATCATTATAGGTTTTGTTATTTTGGTACAATTAATTTTTGTAACAACTGTTGTTATAAAGCATGCATCGGTTGTTATCCAACATGCAACGTTCCAAAAAAAATCCCTCCACTGAAAACAAAAATTTAACAAAATGAAGTACAATGACGACAAGATTATGTCAAACTTCGATCAATTTGTAAATTATAACTAAATTATAACAAGTTCTGTTATCTATTTCAGAACAGTGTTGTTATAAATTTCTTTTATAAATTCTTTGTTGCGTGTGGTCAAACATTTATTATTACAACTGTTGCTAGAAATAACAGAAATTATTTTTAAAAAAATGTTAATATTTTAGTAACATGCTTATAACAAAACTTGTTTTGTAATTACTCACAACATAATTTTGTAACATTCTTATTCTATTCTATTTTCTGCTATATTTTTTCTAACAAAATTATTTAAAAATTTATTAGATTTTTCGTAATTTTGCTAAAAAATTTGATAATTTTTGTTATTTTGGCGATTCGGACCAAGAAATCTATATAAATAAAAATGGAATGGTGTTTGTATGTCACGAATAGGCTCGGGAACGGGTCAACAGATAGGCATGCTTCTTTCACTGTTGCATTCCGCCAGGGCTCCGACGTGTTCGTACGAAAAAATAATTAGGAATAGTGACCGGGAAGGCAAGAAAAAACGGGAAAATCAGAAATACCATTTTGAGGGGCAGTTCTTAACTGAACCGGATGTCAAAAAAACAGAGTAGGCAGGCAATACGACGTTTGCCGGCACTGCTAGTTTAAGCTTTTTTATAAAGCTTTTTTTTTTTAATCTGATAATATTTGATAAAAATCTTGTTATGATTATATCTTAATTTGTTATACTTTGTTTTAACAGGAGGGGGTTCTGTTAGAATTTGTGTTATTTTAGCTACTAACGGTAGAGTAATGCGGGGCAAAAGTTCGCAGTGGGTTTTTTTTCTGAGCACGAGTTAAGAACCCAAACAAATCTGTATGGGTTTGACACATAATCAGGTCAGTTAATCGTCAATAAAAATTGGAACGATTTCGTTATGGTGTGGCAGAGTTATGAGAAAAAACGTGTTTCTAGTTGTTTTGATAGAATTTTTGGACCTTTTGAAATAAGAATTTGTAGTAACAGGAAGAAGAAGAATCTCATAACCTCTTGATGTCGGAGGATGGTTATTCCATAGTAGTTCGAGAAGTGCACTCGAATAAACAATAAACTACTAGTGCTTCTTGCAGAAAGTGACAATGTTAAAACCTCGACAGTGGGGCAAAAGTTCGCAGTAGCTGTGGGGCAAAAGTTCGCACTAGATTTCTGAATCTAGTACATCAATATAATTACAGAATCTTTGAAGCAATGATGTTTTCGTATAGAAACAACAATATATGTATAATATGTGTAGTATGCACCCTGAAAACGTTCCGGGAGAGGGTATGAACATAGTTTTGTAAGAAGATCGATTGTAAGGCAAACATTTTTTTCACCCATTTAAATCAAGAAATGAAAAATGACTAAAAAAACATTTTAAAACATTTTCTCCGACATCCTCGTCGTGTCATTTCGTATGTTTCTAAAGGTCTTATGTTCATCTACTTTAAAGGGGTTTTTCATAGCTTAGTTTGTAAATTCACAGTTATAATTCATCACCATACTGACGGGGATTCGATTAGGATCATGTTCAATAGTTTTGCTGCATAATTGATTTCTTTTTCCACGTATTTTGTGCAACACGTATTTCTATGATTGCCCCACAATGTATTTTGACAACTTCAGTAACGCTGGAAGAGACAGCTCTTAGTTAATAGTTTTGGAAGTCTTCATAAAATATATTGAATACAAAAGCTGACCATCAGGTTGTATTCCAGTTGGGCCGTAATGCAAAGAGCAGAAAGAAACAGAGTTCATGGCTAAAATAAAAGGACGAACTTGTATTATCATGAAATAAATAAACATCACACCAATAAACTACCCTGTTCAAGGTGCGAACTTTAGCTCCGCATAATGCGAACTTTTGCCCCCCTTATGGGATCTCTTCCCAACCAGAACAAACAATTTTAGCGGTTTGTTATAATGTTGATCAATCAAAATTACAGTCTGCCTGAAAACATTTCGACATCAAACCGAATTCATGCGAATGGTTTTCGGGCGAATCCAACGTAATCCGTATGAACAGAACGCTCTGGCCTCTTAAGGCCAGACTTGTTAGAATCCCAAAATGGCCGCCACAATGGCAGGACTTTGACATCTACTCACGATTTCGAGCGCACAGTTTATAATTTTCTTCCGTGTTAAAAATATTAAGTTAAGTCAATGGTTTTTCATAGCTCATTATATAAGTCATAAATGGTCAAAATTTCATTACATTCGGTTTATTGAATCCGGAGATATAACAGCTCAAAGTTAGCTATCGGATAATTTTACCTTTTTCAATAATCTTTATAACTTCGTGGAGAATGGCCCGATCTTTTCTAATTTTGGACCACTGATACACATCTAGTTGATGAACTTACAGTAAAAATTTGAGAATATTTGATGCACTTTTCGAAAAGTTACAGCTAGTTGCACACTTTTTGAAAAGTGGAAATTTTGCCTGTCCCGATCATTTTGTCTATCCCCTGTATCAGTCAGGTACGTACTCATTCAACGACACCATGCCCCTGGCACATAAGGATAATACTGAATGGGTTGTTGCAGTCAGTCAGTATGTCAGTCTGTCCGCAGCGATGGCAAAAGGACGACCTTGAAATTAAAATGTCAAGCTCTCTTCCTAAGGACACACGTGGGAAACTTCATGTGGAGTGGAGGCAAATTCACCTATGGAGGAGCGAAAAAGTTCCACCACATTCGATTCCCAGTTACCTAGTGTGATAATGGCCACCTTCGGAGTGGCTGGATCAAGTGCTATTGTTGGTTCTCGAAGTTGTGCTCCATGTAATATTGACTGCACAACATGGAAGGCTATTTCGCCATTGTGTGTAAGTTACCCGTTAGTTTTCCCTATCAGTGCAGTGAAGCGAGCGATAACTACAAATATGCTAAGTGACATGTTACTCTTTCACACCTTTTTGTTCAACAACATCGACGAAGGCCGCTCGATGACAAACTGAATAGCAAATGTTTCCAGCAGCGTATAGCTCCGTCAACTAGGAGATTGAGTGTAGAAACCATTATTAGATAAAATATTTAGATTGTTGAATATAATTATTATTTGATCAAAAGTACATCTGGTGTTCAGAGCAAACCCTTACAAAAAGTTTCGCTAATATCATATTGTAACGAGTTACTCAACTCAAACGTGATAGCTGTACTGCTGTACGCTAATGAAACCTGGTGTGTGTCAGTGGGGAAAACTGAACGCCCTAACAAGTATGTAAATAAAAAAGGTCGATAGAGTGATGACGGAGAATCTTCCAGAATGGTGATCTCCTTGATGATATCTACGAAGATGTCATACACTACCAAGGGTTTGCAAGACTGAAATTAAAAAATAAATAATAATTAATTATCATCAATATAATTGTATTCAAGTGTTCACAAGCGCTACCATCACCACGTAGTTACACTCAAAACCGTTCAATCGAAGTTCCAAAATTGCACTGTTCCACTTCCGGCACCTAACCTCCAAGATCAATTAGTGGCACCCATTATTCGCGCAAAATGCATCCAATAGTCTTCAATTCGGGCGGCGACGGCGACGGGGTTTGCAAAGCGATGAAACTTTTCGCCACGTTAAGTGGTTTATTCATCTTGTGCGCTTCTATAGAAGCACCCCGCAAAAGCATCATCATCATCATCTACCATTGGAAGATAATTAAACTTAAAACGTAGGATTCCCCTGCAAGTTCGCTCGGGCGGGATGAAATGGAACCACTAAAACCGCTACCGCACCGCCCACGATTATTAAGTGCACATAACGTATACGTTTACATGTATGTAGCTGACGACGGACGCTTAGCTAACTGGCGGAATATGCATTCGTTGGCGTTCTCCCACACACCCGGGAATCACGTGAACCCCGTTCTACTCCACGAAAATATTCGTGAATCTAATAGCGGTAGTACATTTACCCCACGGAAGGAAGAAAACTCTCGGCACGTGACTAAATTTAAATTAACTAACTTTGTGAATAAATTACTGCTTGTGGGAAGAAGTGACGGGGAGAGAAGTGGAAAGGAAAGGCTTCATTAAACTATATCTCGTAAGCGAACTACGCGAAAGGAATTTTTAAGAAATTCGTATAGCCGTAGCTCTAGCTTCATATCTCATATGTGAACCATCGGAGAAAAGCGCAAGTTTTCTCTAGCTGCGTTTGTTGATGGTTTTATCCTTCGCGCACAGATTGGAACACGAAATGGAGAATTTCTTTAAAACTCATTTAACGACAATAACTACTGTATTAGTAAGGATATGGGAACCGATAAAAAATCCATTTATGAATCCGAAAAAAATCGCTTCGCCGAATTTTTAGAGCCAAGTTATTCGTTTTTCCTCTAAATCTCTCCTGGTCAACGATTGAGTAATAGATGGATGCGTATGGATTGGTGAGCTCGTTTCATGCTGTTTTCGTAAAAGCAACGCCAAAATGGTTAAGTGGTTAGAGGGAAAGCGAACCGTAGTCCTACGTCAACACTCGATAAACCTCCTAAATCTAATTCCCCACGGAAATCAGGACCCTAAATAGAAGGCGCACCACATTGCGACAAAATTCTTCTCGATATCTCCTAGTTCCCATCCCACATCGCATCACGCCATTCACAAAAGTGGAGCAATTTCCCCAGGCGACAATATCGCGCGCGCAAGAATAATGCTTCCGAATTCTTTCGCCCGTCGCCACCGTTCGTCCGGCCTGGCGTTGCCGTCGTCATCGCTGTCACTGTCGTTGTCATGAAAGCGCGTTTTAGCGCTCACACTCGCGGCTCTTTTTTGTTTCTTTGCGTCTGCAACTCAATGTCGTCGTGTCGGTCGCGCAATGTTCTGTTGTGAAAAGCCGTCATCATACCCAGAGGGTATGGTGCACACTAGTTCAATATAGTATAAAAAGTGGTCAAAATTAAATTGAACATACTAATAATTGAATATTATAGCATTATGTGAAATATTAAATATTACAATGACACATATTGCCTATTTTACTGACGCTTTACCAGATTTGCTGGTATGTCTGAAACATACTGAAAAAACTTGTAATTAGAAGGCACGAAATGATGCTAATTGACAAATTGAGAGATGAAATTTGTGAAAAAAAAAATCGCGTTCTAGTGGGATTCGAACCTACGACTCCGTATTCGCTAGACCGGCGCTTTAACCAACTAAGCCACAGAACAAGTAATGATTCTGCAGAATAGAATGGCTTTCTTGGCTTCAATTAGCAACATTTCGTGCCTTCTAAATACATTTTTTTTTTCAGTATACAGGGTGTTAGATTCCTGAGTGCAAACTTTTTAAAGGGCGATAGAGGACCATAAATGGTGAAAAAAAATTGTTCTACGCATATGGTCAAATCTCAACCGTTACGTAGTTATTGAACTCCCTATGTTTTTGACTGTTATTGCCTTAACTGGCTATAACTTTAAAATGGTCAAACTTATCGCTGTTTTTTTACCCTTATTCGAAAGATTATTTAATTTTCTATCAAATGGCATCTTTCAACCGATTGGTTAAGTTAAATAACTAAGTTTACTAGAGCAAATAGCCTTAAAGTTGTATGTTTTAATTTGTTTTTGTCAATTGGCCGGCGTTAAATCAGACCGAACCATCTGTTTTCAACGATTTCGGGAAAATGCCCTGCAAGAACTTGGGATGTGAAATGTAGTGCATGTTTGTCCGAAATACTATAGTTCCTTTATGTAGAGAAACATCTGCTTCAAAATAATGACGAAAAGTTCAAAGCTTTCGAATTCCTTCGCATATCTTTACCTATCCAAAAAACCGCGTAGTCCACTCTGGCCGAACGCCGACCAATTATCTTTGAAAAATGCTTAATAAATTAAAATTCTTTCTTTGGCAAAGTTGTGGCCCATGCTCCACTCTACAATTCGTTCTTTGGCATCAAACTTCTATCTCTTATCGTTTTCTTGCAATTTCGATTTAAACGTCGCATTTCAGATCATAAATTTGCAATCGTCATGGTAAGCACCTTTTGCGCACTGTGCCGCACATTTAAATCAAAATTGCAAGAAAATGATAAAAGTAAGAAGTTTGGCATCAAAGAACGAATTGTAGAATGGAACAGGGGCCACAACTTTGCCAAAGAAAGAATTTTAATTTATTAAGCATTTTTCAAAGATAATTGACAAAAACAAATTAAAACACGCTATTTTTAGCTATTTTGTTCTAGAAAACTTGGTATTTAACTTAACTAATCGGTTGAAAGATGCCATTTGATAGAAAATTCAATAATCTTTCGAATAAGGGTAAAAAACAGCGATAAGCTTGACCATTTTAAAGTTATATAGCCAGCTAAGGCAATAAGAGTCAAAAACATGGGGAGTTCAATAACTACGTAACGGTTGAGATTTGACCATATGCGTAGAACAATTTTTTTCACCATTTATGGTCCTCTATCACCCTTTAAAAAGTTTGCACTCATGAACCTAATACCCTGTATAAAGTATTACATGCAGTGCAGAAGCTACATCAGGTGCAGAATAATCAATAAACAAGGTCTACAAAAATGCATGCTAACCAAACCAAGTGGAAATGACAACGTTTGATTGCTTTGACATTCATACAAACAACTGAAACACGTGTTTGATGAACTAATTGAGATTTGAATTGCGAAAAAAAAATCCACGTGCTCCGGTGGGAATCGAACCCATGACTCCCAATTCGCTAGACGGACGCTTCTTTCCTCCAAGCTACGGAGCCACTTGACCATCTCCGTCTTCTGAAGGCACAGCATTGAACCGATTCCACTAATGCACATGGTTTGTTCGTTTTCACAATCCAAATCTCCTTCGGATGGAATTGGGTGAATATCAACACGTCTCTGTTGTGTGAAATGCGCATGAATATCAGAGCGGAAAAGGAATTATTTTTAAACTGTCGCGAGCTTCGCGCGCTCCCAAGATTCTTGATAAACTATGTAATGCTATTGAAAGAGGAAATGGGTCTACAACAGTGTTACACTTCACATACAATTTCAAAAATTTTCATTCAGAGGATTTTCTAAATCAAATCCGATAGATTGATGGGGAGGATTCCCTACAGCAATTCTGGGAGATATATCTGGAAAAATCCCGGCAGAAATCCCTGAAAAAAATACAGAAGGAATCCCGGAATAAATCAGCGGAGAAATCCCTGGAAAATCTCTACAGGAATCCTTCAAAAATTCCCAGGAAGAATCTTGCAAGGAATACCAGCAGAAAACCCGGTACTTATACATAAAACAAATGCCATTGGATTCTCTGAATATATCTCAACAAAAAATCTTCGAAAGAATACTTCGCGGAATCCATGAAGTAACCCCAGCAAGAGTTCCTAAAGGATTACTGGCTAGAATTCCTGAAAGAATCCTTTCGGAATTTTCCAAAGCAATCCCGGCAGAAATTCCTGAAGGAATCCCGTAAAGAATACCTAATTGACTCCTTAAAGGAGTCATGGTAGGAATCCCGGCTAGAAGCTGAGCAGAAATCCCTGAACGAATCCTGGTCGGAATTATTGAAGAGTTTCCTGAAAAAAAAACTCGAAGGAATCCCATCAGAAATTCCGGCAGGGATACTTAAAAATATCCAGTATTGCCTGAAAAAAAACAGCAGAGATCGATATTCTTTCATATTCCTTTTCGGGAGAAATCCCTTAAGGAATTACAGCAAGAGTCCCGGAAAGAATCTGAGGGAATTACAGCATAAATCCTTCAAGAAATGACGAATACAACACCTAAAAGAATCCTTCCTAAATTTGTTTTAAATCTTTGGAGCCTTAGAAACGGTTGTATAAATTCACCCGTTCGATAAAACAGAATACTGTCTTCAACAAAGTTGTTGCAAATTGAGTCTTCGATTAGGGAAAAATTGGAATACTTGTATTTGTGACTTTATTGATAACCTAGAACATCCTGAACACCATGATATTTGGTAAACGAAATAATTGACATACTAGTTGTTCTAAAAGCTAAACTTAGATGTGGGTTACGAATACATACAGGGGATAGACAAAATGATCGGGACAGGCCAAATTTTCACCTCTCAAAAAATTTTCAAGTAGATGTAACTTGTCGAAAAGTGCATCAAATATTCTCAAATTATTACTGTAAGTTGATTATTTAGTTGTGTATTGGTGGTCCAATTTTGGAAAAGATCGGGCTATTCTGCACGAAGTTATGAAGATTCTAAGAAAAAGGTATATTTATCCGATAACCAACTTTGAGCTGTTATATCTCCGGATTTAATGAACCGAATGAAATGAAATTTTGACCAATTATGACTTACATAATGCGCTATGAAAAACTTTTGACTTAACTTGAAAATCTTAACACTAAAGAAAATTATAACGGTTAGATCATTTTTCTAATAAAACACCAAATTATCCAAAACTACAGAAAAATGTAGAAAAAAAAACAACATAATTAAGCTTGGGAAAATTTCGGCTTCAAAGGGTTAAAGCAATCTCTGTAGAAATCTCTAAAGAGCTCTTAAAAGGAATCCCTACCAGTATTACGGAAGAAATATCTGGAGGAATCCTGGAAAGATTCTCGAGAGAAATGCCTGAAAAAATCCCGGAAAGAACCTTGAAGATTTCTCGAGAAGATCTCATCTCATCTAAACTCATCTCATTTCTTCACCCTACTCTCTATCCTAACCCTCGATCCTGAACCTTACCGTCTTCCCTGCCCTCCATCCCAACACTCTATCCTACGCTCTATCCTAATCCTCAACCCTATCGTCTGCCCCACCCTCTACACTAACTCTCTACTCTACCATCTACCCTACTATCTACCCCACCATCAACAGGGTGGCCACAAAAAATCGAAATTGAAATTCCCGCATTTTTCCCGACTTTTTCCCGCATTGATTTTGAATTTTCCCGATTTTTTTTATATACCTATAGAGCATGCAGAACTTCCAATCATCAACATTTTTAAGGGGACCTGTAAAACTGAAATATTTACAGTGTCATTGTGATACATACTGTGACAGTTTTAAATATTTTAGAGACGTTAACTTCAAAATAAATTTACTTGTAACATATTTGAAATTTGTTTCTAGTTCCAGATGCCTTGTAAAGTAAACCTATGCTTGAAAATATGTGTTTCGGAATTTCCAAAAGATTTTTGTGAACTCCCTAGAAATGCTTGATGAAGTTCTAATAAAAAAAAAACTAGTCGGCTAATTGTATACTCTTTAATGAATTCTTTATAGGAGTTTTTCACGCCATCCCAGGAATTTTAAATGTGTGGAGGACGGTATTCATGACATAATTCTTTTATAATTCCTATAAGCCGAATTATTGGAGTGTTTTCTGGTGAAATTCTTCGTGAATTTCCTAACAAATTTTCTTGGAAGGAGTTTATTGCAAAAATACTGAATAAATGTCTGTGATATTTTCTCACATACTATGCTGGTAACAAATCAGGAAATCTATTCAACAATTGAGTTAAAAATTAAATATTACGAAAAAATAAATTACATTAACAGGTTTATATTCAAACCACCAGATTCAAAATTATCCGAAATCCATTAGATTACACATAGTTTGGTGTTTCGTAGGCATAAAGGATTTTCACAAGGACTCGCTGACGATTTATGTCAAAACTCTTGGACTTTTACTAAGGAAACTGGCTTCTGAAGATAAATTTAGATAAAACAAAAGCAGAACTCAGATAAATCTCTGTTGGAGCTTCTCAAAATACCTACGAATAATTCCTGTTTAGTGGGAATTGGTTATTTTAAAAAAAGAAAATATGAGTTTTGTTATGAGAGCACTAACAATGAATTCCTTAGCGGAATTTTTCTCAAATTTCGAAAATATCTGCGGATTCATAAGAAAAGTTTTCTATTCATTAGCAACTTCTAGCTAAAATTCTCAAACAAAACTTTGACATTTCTGACGAAATTTGTAAGGCTCATTTTAGATATTTAAGGAAAACATTGATATTCTGGGATTAATTTCTAATCCCATTGTTGTAGAACTTTACAAGTAAGTTGAATATTGATTTTCCATAACCAATCAAAAAGTGCCCACTTTCCTAGAAACACCAGGTTTCCGGGATATCCGGAGAGGTTGCCATTGTACCCAAAATCCCTAGAACCATGTTCAAATATCCTTGTTCTGCAAAATCCTTAAGTGTGATATGTCACAAGCTAGGTTCCAAAAATGATCAAAAAGTGGTCACTTTCCTGTGAGCATCAGGTTTCCGGAACATCCAGAAACGTGGCCAGTTTACTTGAAATCCCTAGAAACAATATCCAATGCTCCTGTTTTGCGAAATCATGAAGTTTGGTGTGTAGCAAGCTAGTTTTCGAAGGCGAATTAATAGTTGTACCACTGGTAACACCAGGAATTCCTTCAGTAGACATTGAATTCATAAAAAAAATCAACCACCAGAGACTCTTCAGAGACGACTAAATTATTAATGCTTTCAGTAATTAAAATGACAAATTGTTAGTGTGATGGATTTTGTCATAGCAGGGAGCTTTTCTATGAACGGAAATTTCTAGAAATACCGTTAAAAACTCCAACAAAGCAATTATTTCAGGAAGTCCTCCACTAGCGAATTAAGGAATTATTATAAAAAGTTCCAATGAAAACATTAATTGAAACTACAGCTCAGCCAGATACTTCGGCAGAAAATCTTAACTACTATGAGGAACTACTACATAAAAAAATCTGGATAGAATCTCTAAAACTATGTTACTTATTTCTCCATTTTGATACAAATGTAACAAGCTAAAAATTTTCAAAGAAAATGTTGGAGAAGTATTTTATGGCATTTTTGATAAAAATCATTCAAAATTTGGCTGCCAAAAATTATTTTTTGCGATACTTTTTTCACGTTTTTTAAGATTTCAAAACTTTATATTAAAAAATTATGATTTTAAATATGTTTGTGCCCAAATTGAATTCGAGCATCCGGACAATAAAAACCTGTCACTCGGATAGTCTCTATCAAACAAAAAATCACTCGTTATTCAGAAACCAACGCTCATCAGGATTTTGAAATCCCTGCTTGAACTTTCCGAAACTGTGTAAGAATCTGGATTTGAAGTGAGTCAAGGTTCAAGTAAATCTAGGTTTGAGTTTACATGCTGGAGGCGTTACGCATAATTTCAAAAATTCCCGATCATAAACAAAATTCCCGACTTATTCCCGCATATTTCCCGATGAATTTCAATTCCCGACTTTTTCCCGCATTTCCCGAATTTCCCGAGTCTGTGGCCACCCTGCATCAACCATACCTTCTACCGTACCTTCTACCCTAACCGTTCACCTTACCCTCTGCACTATCCTCTATCCTACCGTCTACCCTAACCCTCTACACTATCATCTAATCAGCCTCTACCGTGACCCCCTATCCTATCCTCTACCCATGCCCTCCATCCTACCCTCCAACCTAACCCTCCACCGTTCCCTTCACCCTTACCCTACCTTACCGATCATGCTTGTGGTCATGGTTGTGTCTCCAGTTCCGCACTCTGCGAAGGGTCCGCAGATCGTTTTACACCTGATCGACCCATCTAGCTCGCTGCGCACCTCGTCTTCTTGTACCGGTCGGATGACTCTCGAGAACTGCCCTTCACCCAATATCGATAATTAACTACAACTCATCGAGCCCGATCGATAGATACCCATATTGCGCGGTATCATAGCTCAAACCACCATTACATGGCAGCCATCTTAGAATATTTAAAATCGAAGCATTTTTTTCAGTTTTATTTTTATTTAAATTGTACATCAAAACAAGGCTGAGGGTTAGGCCTTCTAAGCACATTTTCGGCCCATCAGGGTCCTAAAATTACCGGTTTTAGTAGAGTAGCGTATTTTTTTCGTCGAAAAAAAATTTCATGTTTTTAGGTCCCATACCATTTTTGACAACTTTAGGCCCCTTGAGGAACCACTTAGGCTTGAGATACGGACTTCAAATTTTGACACGATCATTTCTCAGCTAAAACGATCATTTTCCACTAACGAACTTATAACATTTCCAATTTTTGCAAAATAAGGGACGGCCTACTGAGGGTGCATAAATTAAAAAAGGCATAAAATGAGGGGAATTTGTGCATAAATTAAGTTTGGGCTTTAATGAGGGCATCTAGTTCGTGAGAACAGATCTTGCACCTGGGCATTTGAGGTGGGGCTAAAGGGATGTCCATAAAGTTCCCAGAGAGCCCAGAAAAGGGGGTTCCAAAGGGCTTCAGGGACGTTTCAGGGGGTTGTTTCAGGGAGTTGTTTCAGGGGGTTTGGGGTGCCTTAAACGTTCTGTCAGGTTTTGATGGCGTTTTCATGGAATTACGGGAAATTCAGGGGCATTTCAATAGAATTTAGGGGGTTTCAGGGACGTATCAATATGCTTTAAGGACAATTAAGGGGATCTCAGGAGCCTTTCAAAGTCGTTACAAGGGGTTTGAGGGGCGTTTCACGGCATTTCAGAGTAATTTCAGAGAATTTCAGGGGGTTTCAGAAGCATTTTAAGGGCGTTCCTAGAGATTATAGGGTCGTATGATAGGGATAGCATTTCTGGGGCGTTTCGAGATATTTCAGGTCAGGGTCGTATCAGGGGGTTTCAAAAACATTTTTAAATCAAATAGTATTTCAGGGGTGTTTCAAAGGATTTTGGTATGGGGTTCCTGAACATCCTCTGCAACTTCCTGAAACGCCTCAAAGATCCCCCTAAAACCCTCTCGGACCCCATGTAAAGCTCCTGATTCGCTCAAAAACTCCCTAAAACTCCTCCGTAACGCTTCCGTAACGCCTCTGAAACTCCCCGAAATCGTTCTGAAACATCCGGAAGTGCCTCCAAAATCCCCCTTAAACTTCTTCGGACCCTATGTAACGCACCTGAGACGCTCCGAAACCCCCGAAAACTCCTCCATAACGCTTCCGTAACGCCTCTGCATCCCACCGGAAATGCTCTGAAACTTCCTGAAATACCTCCAAAATTTCCCTAAAACCCCCTCGGACCCCATGTAACGCACCTGAAATACTCCGAAACCCCTGAAAACTCCTCCGTAACGCTTCCGTAACGTCTCTGAATCCCATACCCAAAATCACTCTTGATTCCCCACGGACCCCATACAACGCATCTGAGACACTCCGAGACCCCAGAAAACTCCTCCGTAACGCTTGCATAACGCCTCTGAATCCCGCCGAAAAAGCTATAAAACTGTCTGAAATGCCTCTAAAACCCCCTCGGACCCCATATAGCACACCTGAGCAGAGCTGCCAAATATCAGTCATGTCAGTTGACTACTGATTTTGCACCATCGTCACTATCACTGTACGCCGATCAATATCAAAACGATAGTGACCGGCAACGACTTGATACCGACCCACGCTCCAGAGCACTATCATAGCAACTGAACTAATATTTTTGCGATTTTAGCCAAAACTCAAAATGTTTTGTGACCATACGAAACTTTTTATTCTGTACCACATATTTAAATTTCATCACTTTAAGTGTTTATTGTGATTTTTAAACGAATTTTAAAGATGGTCTATCAGTGATATCTATCCACCATCGCAATCAGTCCAGTTGTGATGGGAAAAGAAAAGTGACGGTGACGCGGTGACTCAACAGAGCACACGCTGACTTGGATCGCAGTCAGCCTATCAAAATCGGCAGTTTGCCTACCATTGATAGTGACAGAGAGCAACTCTGCAACTGAGACCCTCCGAAACTCCCGAAAACGCCTCCGTAAGGCCTCCAAAAATGCTCTAAAACTTCTTGAAATGCCTCCAAAATCTCTCTAAAATCCCCTCGGACCCAATGTGATGCATCTGAACCCCCAAAAACGCCAGTTTAACGCCTCAGAATCCCTCTAAGATCCACTGGACCCCATGTAACGCACGTGAGACCCTCGGAAACCCCCGAAAACGTACCTATAACGCCTCCAAAACCCGTCGAAAATCCTCTGAAAATCTGCAATGCTTTCGAAAACACCCCTGAGATCACCTGATAACCCGAGGCAACCCCTTGGAACGCCCTGAAACTCCTCTGTGACTTCCATTTGCTCATCCCTATAAACACCCCCTGGCCGCCGTTGCAATAGTTACCGTCATTATTAAATATTCTTATGCACAATATTGGTTTTGAGTAGCTATCCTCCTTTTAATGCAGGGCAGAAAAAGGTGCATAAATTAAAAGTGCATAAAATTAACATGCATAAATTGAGGTTTTAGTGTATACCAAAATGTACCAAAACATATAAAAACTATTTTCAATAAAAGGCTCGGACTTTTTGGCATGTATTAGAAATTCTCGCTAACGAAAAACCACTATCTCGCTAGCTTGTTACGGTCGAAATCTTCTGTCTCCAAAAATATGTATGGTTGATTCAAAAGCCAATATTTTGAGCAATGGATATACACAATAACGAATAAATGTCCCAAAAAAAAACAAAAAGTATAGAAATTCATTCAGGGATTCCTTTAACCCGGGAGCGGTCGCGTCACACGCACCATGAAAAATGCACGCTTGTGGCACACAGCGTAGGCGCGACGTCGCTGCAGGTAGTCAAAGACGCGACTGCTCGAGGGTTAAAAATGTCTCCGAGGATTTACCCTGGAATTTCTTCACGAATTGTTTCAAAAATGTTCATGTACTACTTGTTTCAGAAAGGGGTTCCTTCGGAAATTTAGAGATTCGTGATACGCACTTGAGTAACCACACTCACTGGCTGTGCTGTATTTGCCGAACGATCTTTCTGTACGAGTAGTGTAGGTTTGTACCAGTATCTGCTCGGTCGTTGCAATTCTGTGGTGTTAAATAAAAGTAAGTGAAGCCAGAATTTTCAACGTTATTACGACGGTCTTCGAAGGAAACTTCCCAAATCAAATCATCATGTTACAGATTATTTCAGGAAATCTTCCATATGTTTCTCCTGAAGTGCCACAAGGAATTCTTCTACGAAATCTGGCAAGAATTGCATCACCAATTCCTCCATGATTTTTCACAAATCATTTCAGAGACTGTTTGAAAAATTCGCTCAGGGATTTCTCTAGAATATACTCTGATTATTTATTTATTCAGAAATTTCTCTTGGCATTCGTTTGGAAAATCTATTGAACGATCCTTTAAAGAATGTTCAGAAATTCTTCCAAAAAATCTTTCTAAAAAAATCTTTTGGAAACTTGTCCGAGTATTCGGCCAAAAACTCCTTTACGGTTTTTTTTTTTCAAAAAATCTTCTATTTTATTCTGGGATTTGTTTAGAAATTTCTCCTATTGAAATTCAAAGAAATTCTTTCAAAGCATCTTGCATATGATTTACTTCTGAAATTCCTCCATTTTTTTTAATATCTATGACTTTGAGCAGAAATTTCTCCGGGGATTTTTATCAAAAATTCTTTCAGAAGTTCCTTTAGAAATTTCTTTAGGCATTTATTCAGAAATTTTTCCAGAGATTTCTTTGATAAAACTTTCAGTGATGCCTTCAGTTTTCCAGATAATGTTTGAAAATTTTTCTAAGGAATCAGTAATTCACAAGAAACTCCCACAGCAACTTCAAATTCCTCCAGAAATGTCACAAAGAGTTGAGTAAGAAAGTTGTGTATGATTTTCTATAGAAATTTCTCCAGGGATTTTTTTTGGAAAATCATTCATAAATTTTCATAAATCATTCATAAATACTCCGCTCATCGCCATCATCGATAAAGTGAGATATTAATAAAAAAAAATGAAGTCAGAAAGGAAAGTATGAGACCAAGGTAAATATACAAAACTAAGTATGTCAAGAGGTATGCTGTGGCGCTGTTATGAGTGCTCCACAAAACAATTTATTGATGTGAAGTGGCCAGCGTGTCACAATCATTGTCAACAAATATGCAATGCATTTGGTTATACAATTCTTGATCAGTTTATGAAAATATACTAGTTTGCAAACACAAATTATGATATGTGGTCGGCTGGGTATTTGTTCATGATAAATGTTGATTTAAACAAAAAATGTTTTGGCCACGATTTATCCCAACCGACCACTCGTTCAGCGCTAGCGCTAGGTGATCCATCCGTCAGAGTAAGAGCAGAGGTTGGATGCGTAGCGGGGCAACGGGAACATGACGCCGCTACACGTGATTTATTCGTAAGAATCTGGCGAAATACAATAGAAATTTGCCTCAAATCATCCTGCATTACATACGTACATATGACTACGTTGCGTTTCGTTACCGCGAGACTCTCGGAGATGTTTAATTCCCTCCGCGCGAGCATACACGCGCGTTGTTCCTGAGATATGAGATAACGGCGCTCTTAGAGGCTAAAGCGTCGTCGGCTTGCTTTCCCTTTTGAGACTATGCTAAGAATTCTAGAAGGAATTATCCAATCATAAAGTTCAACAGCACCATTTGGCTTGTTTACAGGCACTTTCGGAACTGTAGTAATGGAGGTGTAGATTTGCCTTTGAGAGAAAAGCGATGAGCCACAGCCAGTATGTAAGAAACTAGAAACTGATTGAATAGGATTCAGTGTAATTGATGGCAACACCTGATTGGGATAGTCGGGTATGCGAAGGCCAATAGTCAAAATACGCTAACTAGCCATCCTATTGAAGAGCATACGTAGGAAAAGGTAATCTGATAATCATGCGCTTGATTCTACATACAGTGACACGTTGAATTGTAAGGACAAGTAAATTCTAAACTTCCCTGGGCATTGAGCATCTTAGTGTCTGTCATTCGTTTTAGGAATGCTGAAATGGTCAATTTGCAAAGAAAGATTTCAGTGAACACTAAAATAAGCATAAGGCTTTGTGCCAACTTGTACATACTGCTAAGAATAAGAAAAATAGTCTCTAAAATAGGAGCCACCACATGGATCGGAACGATATGCGAAAATCATATATTTACAACTGTCAGAGCAAGCGTGAAGAGACCAAAATATTCCAATCGTGATCAAAACCGATTTGGAGAAAGACTATATAAAGAAAGGTTGTAGATGAAAATAAACACTCCATCGCTTATAAATTAGTCTAGAAGTCTATATGATCTCAAAATGTTACTTGGGATGGGGTGCACTCACATTTTTGTCGCACACTGTGCGAATCTGTTCCCGTCAATAAACACCCACAATAACAACAAGCGCTTCAACCATCGAAACTCAACGCAATTTGATTTGGGAAATTTCGATAGCTAATTATCGCTTATCTGTTTTCGTCCGATCTCTTCTTCAATTAATGTTGCTTCAGATACCGATATCGACTATGTGCTTGTATCTATCTACAAATATCTACAATCCTCAGCACTAATTCTCTCGTATCTTCTTCAAGCCAGCAGAGGTAGGAAAACAAGCAACAATGGATAATTCTAGGCCAATTCGCGGGGCTGGCAGTTCTTCTTGCACGTACAAACCAGCCGTGCCGGAATGTAAAAACAAAAACAACTCCCGCAATAAATTACAGATAGTTGATGTGGTGCAGTTGCTGCGACTAGCAATGCATGATATGATACAAGATAAATAGCTACTTTATGACTAATCTAGACTCATATGATTGGATTGGAAGGAAGCGATAACATGAAAGCAGTGTTGGAAAATGTCACGGAAATGTAATAGAAAAATATCGTGACCTTTTTTTCAGTTTTTCTATTTCCAGTGCAAATTTTCATCCGTATAAAGCTTCACGGATGCTTATTAGTAATGGGAAAAGAATGATGTCGTCCATAAACATGTCTTACTAGGGGCAGTGAAATTGGCAAATAGGTAACGAAATACCATTTTTATGACATTTCCCGACACTTGTTAACCCGGGAGCGGTCGCGTCGTGTACTGAGTACACGCACCATAAAAAATGCACACATGTGGTACACAGCGTGAGCGCAACGTCGCTGCAGGTAGCCAAAGACGCGACTGCTCGAGGGTTAAAAGTGAAGAAATGGTTTAAAACAGTTCTCTTAATAATCGAAGGAAAGGATAATTAGAACCGCAGCTATGCAGAGTACTGCAAAATACAGTCTGTAAGACCATCGGCTATTAAAGCGTTCGTGGTTCTGAACGCCTCTGATAACTCTCCTCCTTAAAACAATTCAATCCTGATTGGGTTGAGAAAAGGCGTATTTGAGCTTTCGTCATATAACGCTGAACATCTTCTACCTACTCTGCCACGATTGTGTCAGCTGAGTAGTTCCAAGTGAGACAAATGGTCAGCTTGCTTACCTGCGAATGAGAAAGAGATAAGAAATTCGAATACATATTAGTGATAAGGACGAATCAGTTAAGTTAAGACTCAAGTTAAATTCTAAGAAGGGTTTTGGACAGCAAAAGAATAAAAAAATGTATGATGCACTTATTGGCAACCAAAATAATCCACAGCGGAAAAAAATCACGGGAACACCTATTCCTGTCCAGAATCATAAAACAATTTTTTTACAAAATGGTAACAGCTGCAAGTTTTTGGAAAAATCCCAGGAAGATTACGGATTACAAGAACAATTAGAATTTCTGGAGAAGTCCTAGGAAAATTGATGGAAGAACCATAGCAGGAATTGTTTGAGGAATCCCAGCTGAAATTCCTCTAGGAAGGCCAAGTGGAACTCCTGGAAGAATCCCATATGGAATTTCCGGCGGAATTCCTAGATAAAATCTCTAACAGAATTCCTGGAGATATCACCGGGGGAACTTTTGAAAGAATTGCAAGACGATTTCCTTGAATTTTCCCAGTAGGAATTCTCGAAGAAATCCCTAGAGAAATCACTATAAGAACCTCTGGAGGTATTGCATTGAGAATTTTTGGGAGTGTCCTAGAAAAAAAATAGCTGGAAGAAACGCAACAGGATTTTTTTAGGAGTTCCATTTGAATTTTCTGGAGTATGGCCAAGAGGAGTTCCTGGAGGAATCCAATGAGGAATTTCTGGACAAAGCGCTGGGTAAAACAACTGAAGGAAAACCTGGAGGAATCATCGAGAGGAACTTCTGGAAAATCCCAGCAAAATTGCCTTGAATGATCCCAACAAGAATTCCTGAGGAGAGGTGAAACGGACCTGGTGTTATGGTTACAACACGTGACTCTCACGCCGAGGACCTGGGATCGAATCCCACTCCCGAAAAACTCGCAAAAATGTAAGTTTTTCTTTCGGATGGGAAGTAAAGCGTGGGTCCCGAGATGAACTAGCATAGGGCTATAAATTCCGTTAATACAGATAAAAAAAATCCTGAAGAAATATCTACCGAAGTAACATTTTTAGTCATATAGGCTAAGTAGAATAGATTATTAGAACCATCATAAAACCAAAATGAAAGGTATACGGTTTTATGAAAGTTCTAAAAACCTCTACCAGACTAATTGGCCATCAAAATGTCACTTGGGCAGAAGAATCCCTAGAAGAATCTCGAAATAATCATAGTAGAAACTTGTAGTGTAATCTTAGGAGAAATTGCTGAGAGTATCTCTGCATGGATTTCTAGTGAAATCCCATCAATACCAGGAGTTCCTGAAAAAAGTTCCTTGAAGAAATACCTAGTGTGGAATCCGCGAAGAAATACCTAGAGAAATCCGAGGAAGAAACACTAGAGGCATTTCTGGAGGAATCCGTCAAGAAATCCCTAAAGGAATCGCAGGAGGAAGTATTTCTTATAACGCAAAAACAGCTAAGTATGATGAATCTTGAAATATCACGAAATTAAAGGTGTCGCATGATGATGTGTAGTCTACCTTCGAAAACGGAACATAGAACCGCTAGTACCTAGTACCGGCTCCCGGTAAAGCCGTATATCGGTTCCAAAATGGCCAGACGTCTTTCAGATAACACAAAACTATTTTAAATGTTTTAGCATGATTTCAAAACTGAATAGAATAATTTTGATCATTTGAAAATAATTATTACGCCAGAGTGATGAAACTCGTGTTATTGGCAAGTTTGTGAGACAAAGAGCATTTAAAATCGTGCAAGAATTTCGATGGAATGATTGAGAAGAAATTGATGTAGATATGCCTAGAAAAAAACCAAGGAATCTAAGATCATCAATGAAAGAATAATGGAAAATATGCCGAGAGAAATCCGGAGTAAATTGCTGTAGGAATCCTGGGGAAAACGTTGGATCGGAGAAGAAAAGGAAGACATTCCGGCAGGAATCTCTGACGGAATCTCTAGAGTAAACTCTGAGAAAAAAATCCAAGGGGAATCTCCAAAGGAATCCCTGAAAGAATGTCGGGAGGGAGTCTCAGAAGTAATCCTGAACAAATTCCTGAGGAACTCCTGAATGAATGCTAGAAAATATCCCTAAAAAATGCCTGATAAAATCTTTAGAGGAATCCTGCGAGGAATTCCTGCAGGAATTCCGTAAAAAAACGGAAGGAATCTCGAAAGAAATCCCGGGAGTAATTCCTAATGGAATACCAGAAATAAAACCTGAATGAATCCTGGACAGAATCCTGAAACAATCGCTGAGAGAATTCCTTAAGAAAGCCAGAGAGGAATCAAGACGGATTTTTTTCCTTGCTGTATTGCTGGAAGAAATAATTCCAGGGTTCCTTAAGGATTTTTTTCCTGTTTTTTCATGAATTCCTAATGGAATTCTTTCAAGACTCTATTCGGGTTCCTTCCTCCTTCCTTCCTGCAAGAACTTCTTCGGGGGTTCCTTCAGAAACTTGTTCCAGGTTTCCTCCAAGAACGATGCTGAAACCCATAATATTTCCTCCGGAACTCCATTCGTGTTCTTAATGGAAGTCCTTTAGGAGTTTATTACAGGAATCCTTCAGGATTTTTTATGGAACTCTAGGCTAGGAGGAATCCACTCAGAAGTATCTCAGAACTGACTTATGAATTAACCACTGACAAAATCTTTGTAATTTGGAAGCACAATCACAATTTCTGGGCGGTTCTTGCAGCATTTTCAAAACAAAAATTCCGGAGTACTTTGTTCAACGATTCCTTCTTGAATCTTCCTAAAATGGTAAAAAAATCCTATAGAAGTCAAGTCTGGGGTTTCTCAAAGAATTCCTTCACGAGATTAAGCTCAACAATTATATCTAGGGATTTCTCTAGGAACTTTTACAGCATTAAAAAATACAACTGCAGGATTACAAAAATATGCACCGGGAAATTTCCCAGAAGGAATTCGAGCAGGGCTACTTCTGGAAGATTTTTGGTGGTTGGTGTTTAATCGGCAGAGGCCCGTGACAGTCTTTAAACGTTTGCAAAAACAGTTATTGCATTTTTACCCGATGGTTTCGGTGATTTATCTAAACTTTTTCAAGGATTCTAAAAATAAAGTTTTATAATCAATTTTCATTTTACCAGGTGTTTCTCGGTTTAGTGTCCTATCTTTCAAGCACTTACAGATGCATGTTTTCTGGAACGTTCAATATACGGAGTCATGGAATGATGACTTCCGATGTAATAACCGTTTTGCAAACATTTGGAGCCTGTTAAGGCCGAAACCACCACCTTCTGCCGGTTGAAACACAAATAGTCGTAACGAACACCAGATTCTCATAAGGAGCTCTAGAACGAAATCCAAGAGAAATCTCTAAAACAATTCCTGGAGTATTTCCACAATGAACTAGCACTAGAAAATTTCTATAAAAAGCAAAAAGGAACTTCTGGAGCATTTGAATTCGCAAAAAATCTTCTGGTTGGTTTGAAGGATGGATTCCAAAAAAATAAATATAGAAGGAACTTCTAGAGACTACCAAGAAGAAACTCCATAATATGTTAATCACATTAAAACAACTGATTTCATTATTCAGTTATTTTGTCAAAATAACGCAGTTTCTTCTGCTGATACTATATTGAACAATCGATTGAATAAAAACTCAAAACAGCCTTCCGTGGAAGGGGAATCCCACATCATTCCCTCCGCAAACATACGAAAGATGCAAACTAACAAGTCCCAAGCATGAATATTTTAATGTCTTTCGATTGGAGAACGCACATTCCTCCAGAATCGATGGTGTCATTCGCGAAACAAAATGAATTCCGAAAGCCCCTTTTTTAATAAATCAATAAATCAATAAGCAAAAAAGACGGTTGAAATTTGGCAATAGATATTTCGAAATAATCATGCTATTGACCACCAGTAAGACACATTTGTTACCGCAGTGCAGGACGACGTCTAAGAAGCTTATGTTGCAAATCTTTTTTTTATCCCGACTTGAAATACAATTGATCAGAGCGTCCGCAAGAAACATAGGTTTTGGGTTCATGGCAATCGTGTTGAACTCTTCCTTAGAAGTAAGAGCATATTTCTTGATAGATGATTTGGACCAAACTTTTTTTTTTTTCCTCATCTGTAGAGCCTTTTTAACCACTGCGTCCATTATTTAGGAATATTGTGGTATGACCCATATTTAATTTGGTGCTAGTCAAATATCCTGTCACAATTGAGCTGCGATGGACAATGGTTGATGAAACACCTGATCCCAGCTAGGCACAACTCGTTTTATGAAGTTTATTACCCTGTTGGGATTACTTCGCCAAATTTCCAAGGGCTCTAGAAACCCTTTACCAAATACCGCCAATCTCTGATTGGATAGTACTCCACAGTTGCAGAGTAAATGTTCAGCAGTTTTGTTTTCCGCTTGACAGAAACGACACTCGGAGGATTGGATTTTTCCAATCTTATTTAGATGATAATTACTCGGGCAGTGACCAGTCATCAGACCAGTAATTACCCTGAGATTTCTTTTGTTGAGATTCAATATGGACCTGGCTTTTTCTGCACTGGGTTTTATGAACCTTTTCGCTTGCTTGGATGTATCCGTGGCATTCCAATTAGATTCTACCTAGGATTCTACCGTGGACATTTCCCAAGTTTTTAGTTTCATCCGTAGAGCACACTCAGGAACTCCACAGAAAGGTTCAGGGCCTACAAAGCTTGATGCCGCACCCTGTCTGGCTAAATTGTCGGCGTTTTCATTTCCCAGAATTCCACAATGACCGGGCACCCAGTATAAAGTTACCTCGTTCCTACTGGCCAATTGCCTCAGAGAAATAATGCATTCCCACACTAGCTTTGATTGGCAAGTGAAAGCCTTTAGCGCATTTAGAGCCGCCTGACTGTCCGAAAAAATACAGATCTTGGCAAACCTATAATTTCTTTTCAGACAAATGTTGGCACACTCTAGAATGGCTTGAATTTCTGCTATATATATATATATACCTATAGGACTGCATCCCATTGGTATAGCCTTACTTATACCAGGGCCGAAAACACCAGCTCCTGTATTTTCACCCATCTTGGACCCATCAGTATAAAATACAATAGAACCTGGACGTAAACTTGGCCCACCAGCATCCCAATCCCAGCGACATGGTTTCACCACTTTGAAGGGAACATCATAGTTGGTCTTCGTTATCATCCAATCTTCTACTGTTTTTATATCCATATTTAATTTGAAGTCTTTGATAATTCTTAAATGTCCCACAAGATCCCCGTCTAGTACTTTATTGTAACGAATAAACTGCAGGGCACTTTTTGCCGCTTGTAGTTTAACAAATTGATGCAATGGCAGTATATTGAGGAGGGCATCCAAAGCAACTGATGGAGTGCTTTTCATTGCTCCTGTCATAGATATACAAGCAAGTCTTTGTAGCTTACCTAGCTTCTTTTGAGAGGATACCTCATTTGTTTTGGGCCACCAAACAAGTGAAGCATAAGCAATCTTAGGCCGGACTATTGCAGCATAAATCCAGTGTAGCCGGGGCCCGTGGCGTAGTTGGTCACACGTTCGCTTCATATGCGGATGGTCATGGGTTTGATTCCCAGCCCCGGCACTTGCAATTTTTCGTCAGTTGCTTTTCCCCCGAGAGCAACTGGAACTGACCCTCTTCTGAGCCCCATGACTCAAACGGACCCGGATACCTGGACATCGGCGAACTGCTACTCATAATGGACCCCCAATCGGACTGGAAAGGAACAACGGCTATCCATCATCATCCTTGTGCTCATCATTCTACCAGGTATAAAGTAGAAAAGTGAAAGCAGCAGAAAGGCAACCAGTTCGATAAAGTAGAATAGATTCTAGGCGCTGCACAAAATGTAAGTGCAGCTGTCAATTGAAATTGCTCCCGTAGTGCCCCAGTGGACAATAGAGCTGTAATTTAGGTTAAGTGATTAAGAATAAAAAAAAAATAAATCCAGTGAATCATGTTTGGTCTAAGACCCCAGGTTTTTCCTAAGGCTTTGCTGCAGACCCAAAGGGCATTCGTACCCTTAGTTAAAACATTGTTTAAATGTGAATTCCAATTCAGTCTTTTGTCCAAAGTTACCCTAAGATGTTTAACTTCTTCCGAGAACTGAATTTGAACTCCATTTAAAGAAGGTTCAATAAGATTTATTTTTAACCTTCGTGTAAAAGGTACAATTACAGTTTTTGAAGGGTTTACGTTTAATCCCTCCTCTCGGCACCATTTGAGGGTAACATTCAACGCAGATTGTAGCCGACTGGATATCGTGTCGTCATATTTTCCACGTACCAGAATGGCTACATCATCTGCGTATCCAATAACCTCAAAACCTTGATTAATAAGCTTTTTAAGGAGTTCGTCCACTACCAAAGACCATAATAAGGGCGATAGTACTCCTCCTTGAGGACAGCCCTTCACAGATCTGACTGATAGTTGCGCACCTACAAGAACGGAAGAGATCTCTCGATCTTTAAGCATCGATATTATTCATTCGATAATGCATTTATCCAAGCCCCTTGCTTCCATTGCTGAACGCATTGAGCTGTGGGATGCGTTATCGAATGCTCCTTCAATGTCGAGAAAAGCAACCACGGCTATTTCCTTGGCTTGAAGCGATTTCTCAACTTTGCTGACTAGCGACTGTAGCGCTGTTAATGTAGATTTACCTGTTTGATAAGCAAATTGAAACTTGCTAAGAGGCATTTCTGCTAAGCTGGTAGACTTTATAAAGTCATCCACTATTTTCTCCATGGTCTTCAACAGAACACAGGAAAGGCTTATAGGTCTGAAGGCTTTAGGTGTTGTTTTATCTCTTTTGCCAGCTTTTGGAATAAAAACAACACGAACCTTACGCCATGCCTTAGGTATGTAAGCTAAAGTGATACTGGCTCTAAATATTTCGGTTAAGAGCGGACCAATCGCTTCTTTCCCTTGTTGAAGTAACGCTGGAAAGATTCCATCTATCCCAGCAGATTTAAAAGGTTGAAAAGAACTCAGTGCCCATTCGACCCTCGACGACGTAAAGATTTCACAGGCTTTCTGATAGGCATTTGTCGACCATACATGGTTTACCTTGTCTGAGTCCTGCTCTTCAGCCGAGTAAGGAATCGACCCCGGAAAATGAGTCTTCATCATCTCTTTCAAAGTTTCAGAAGAATCGACAGTAAAACTGCCATCTTCCTTTTTGAGGCTTCCAAGACCATTAGAATGGTCTTTTGAAAGGACTTTGTGGAGCCTTGCAGCTGCAGGAGCGTTATTGATGTCTTCACACACCCGTCTCCAATCCTTACGTTTGGCTAGCCTCAATTTGGACCAAACGAAAGGATTCCCCTAATAAAAATGTAATAAATGTAAACTGGCGATTGGGTGAATGATGGTATCATTCCATGTATGATCAAGATGATAGTCCGAAATGGTTGTTAAGCACGTTGTATCATATTTTTCTATTAGGGTCCTGGAAGCCGACACAAAAAAAGCTTAGACCACATCTAATGGTCCCATCGTTGATCCTTTGAAAGCATAATTCGTTTATTTCTGAATCAATGGAATCAATTGGTTCTGCTTAAAATTATTCTATTAGTATTTAAAGTAATGTCTTCATTTAAGCTCTGGAACATTCGAAATGAAAATTTTCTTGATTTTCTTGGTCATAGAGTAGCTTCGACCAGCCTAGCAGAGATGTTTCACCTAGAAGAAGACGAAGTCTCCATTTAGATACGTTCCTTAACCTTCCTTTTGCATCACATTGGCAGCAGCTCGCTGACGTAGTGAACGGTTAGGGTCAAAAATGACTCTAATGCCAAATGAGGGTTAAAGAAGCCTTAACATAGAGTGTAACGAAATAGCCATCTTTTCACCGCACATTCATTCATATTCTTAATCTCCATTTTACATTTCCTCAAATGACCTTTTTGTCGTTTCGCCACCAAAAAAAACTCATTTTCGTGACACTGACTGCCCGCCGACACAGCACTCTGGTGGAATTTCCCTCGTCATTTCCCATGATGACCATCGTCAACGTGGTACTGCAGTATGTGTGTTTGTGTGTATGTACTACGGTGGTGCAACGAAACAAAATTACCCCACCATACTACCATGGCGTGGCGGTGGTGCGGCCACAATCGTTTATGAAATTTAAATTTTCCGAATCCATTTACAAATATAGCACCGGAATGGTGGAGCGGAACGAAACGAAAAGAAATCGACCGCCCCGAACGGTTTTTCCATCTGCTGGCTACCACAAACACCTAGGTTTAACCAACCAACCACCCACCCCCGGGCCAATCGAAATGCAATGCCATGTGCGATGGAATTCGGTTGCATGCCGGGGTAAATGGATTATAAGACAGTTGAAGGTGTGGTATACACAATAACAAAGTGAAAAGCTACAACAAACCACGATATTTATAATTCATTAATATCATAATAATGTTCAACATCACTGGTGTTTTCAAAATACTATAATGCAATTATATCACAGTATATTATAAATGTTGTTTTATAACTCATTGTATCATAATTTAGTTTCGAGTCTACGACATTTACGAAGTAGTGTTACAAAATTGTAACAAAGCTTGATAGAAACTAATGACATTTGGCTCTACCCTATTTGGCATAATGCCATTTGGCATAACGCCATTTGGCATAATGCCATTTGACATGAAGGCCATTTGGCATAATGGCCATTAGGCACTGGGCATAACACGAAGAACAGCCTTCTTGGTAAGAATGTGCATAATATTTGTTATGTCATATGGCCATTATGCCAAATGGCCGTTATACCAAATGGCTTTTATGCCAAATGGCATTATGCCAAACGGTATTATGCCAAATGGGGTAGAGCCCAATGCTTCATGAAAAATGTTCAAGAAAATTATGAGAAGTTTATTCAAACGTTTCGGTGATCCTACAGCACCTTCAAATATTTACTCATTGTAATAAACATTTCTTAGGTTACGATTTGAATATATTTCTAGGAATTCCTGCATTCATTTTGTTTTGAAACTCTCTTTTGATTCTTCCAGATATTTATTTACATAGAATATTTGCCTTATTTTCTGTTAACCCCTTTTTCAAAAGCGGGACTAAAAAGACAGAAAATTCATGGACTTGCCCTGCAACACTCCGAAATAGTACCATGCTAATTTGTCGAGCAGAAATCACAATTCAAAAAAATCATAGATTCCACCTAGAACTCTTCTACGAAATCTGCAAAAATGTACTCAGGAAATCCATAAGAAAATCCAATCTTTCAGGGTTTTCACCTGAAATACCACCTGCAATTGTTTCGGGATATCCTCTATAATTTTCAATGGAGCTCTTTAGAAATATTTATATCCTGAAATTAGGCCTTAAGTTTTTTTCTTGGATATTCTGTAAAGAATATACTTCTTTTGGAATTCTGTTGCTTTCATACATTCCGTCAAAAATTTCGCCTGGACTTCTGTCAAAAAGTATTCTAGCTAGAAAAAATGTCTTCATTCAAATGATCATAACTTTTTTATAAATCAACCAAATACGCTGAAATTTTGACCAATCATGAACCATATATCAAAGCTCCATTGGTAAAATTTTGAGCGAGATCGAATAAGTTTTCTGAAAGTTTTAGAACTTTTAGTAAAACTCATAAGATTTTTGGGCACATTTTTAAAACATTATATCTCAATATGTACTCTATGGAAACTTTTCATTTTTTTTTTGTGATTTAGCTTAAATCTAAGGCTTTCAAATGCAGCTTCGTTTGAGGTTTTATATTCACTCCAAAAAATATGAAAAATCTGTATATGTTCAGAGTGTCATTTGAAAATTTATCATATTTTGATCAATAAAAGTGCCAAATGTTTTCAACGCTTTTTAACTCTCTTAATGTAATATTTGTATACAGGACCTACTAAACTACATATGAATAGTAGGTCCTATGTATTTTTCATTCAGTTAATACACTTTTATTGGTGGAAAACGTTTGGCAGATTATAGCATCGCATAGCATAGCATGAACACTTGCACAAATCGTGGATGGAGTTGCAAAGATGAGTACATATATCCATAGCCATTACAGATTTCGCTATTATCCACAATACCATAGACTCACTCATCTCCACACACCTGGCCAAGTCCTTGCAAGCATTTTTATGTATACGGGTAAACCAGGGTTGCAAGTTAAGCGACGATGAAGAAATCGATTCTAAACCCTATCATCAACTTAGGAAGCGTCCAGAACTGAAACGGCTTCCGATAGATGATAAGAAGAGAAAATAGCGAAAACATATTCAAAACATATATGATCTTATAACAATAAAAAGAATAAATCAGAAAGAACTCACCATGTTCCATTTTGTCGAATGATCGTATCCACGTCTCGATTTCATTCTATTCTACGCTCAACACTCCCGGCATGGAATCTTCAACCTGGTCCTCTCCGCAAAGTTATTTTGATTCCGTTTCCGTGCCCGTTCTTTCCGCACAGTTGCACCGCAGCACAATCCAGCATTTTTTTCAATTTTTAATAATATCGGCCGCATCAGCCGGGAACTTAACAACAAGAACAAACAATCATCGGCCAAATTGAAATTTTCTTGGACACGAGAAAAACCACGACCAAAAAAAATACGTCAAGCTACGCGCACAGCTTGCTACGATCTCCATGGAAAACGTTTGGCAGATTATATGTGCAAAATATAGTAAATTTTTAAATATCGTCAACTACATAAGCACATTTTTCATATTTTTTGTAGTAAATATAAAACCTCTAAAGAAGCTGCATATGAAAGCCTTATGTATCAACCGTAACACAAAACAAATTGAAAAAGTTTCATCATGTACATACTGAGATATAATGTTTTAAAAATGTGTTCAAAAATCTTATAAGTTTTTCTAAAAGTTCTATAACTTTCAGAAAACTTAATCGATCTCGCTCAAAATTTTACCAATGGAGCTTTAATATATGATTCATGATTGGTCAAAATTTCAGCGTTTTTGATTGACGTATAAAAAGTTATAAACATTTGAATGAAAAATTATTTTGACCAAAATATTGACAATTGTTTGATACACTGCATGTCGTCAGAACTCGTCCCGGAGCCCACCAGATTTTTTTTAGGAATTCCGTCCACCATTTTTTGTGGAATTGTTATTTTTGACTTCATTAGGCGCCATCCACAAATTACGTAACGCTCTAGGGGGGTAGGGGGGAGTACGACCAAGCGTTACGGCCCATACAAAAATTTTAGGATTTTCATACAGAAAAGCGTTACGGAGGGGGGTGGAGGGGTCGAAGAATGTCGATTTTAGCGTTACGTAATTAATGGATGCTGCCTAAGATTTATTTTTTTGAAATTTCAAACAATCGTAAAAAAATCTCTTCTTTAAAAAAATAAGAATTCGTACTGCAATTCTATCAGAAATGATGTTACTGGTAGTTTGCCTCTTCTATTACAGGCAAAGGGGGTTTTCTTCAAAAAAATCTGTTTCAAATACTGTCAGTAATAGTCCTTTTCAGAAATCAAATATATCAACTAATCTGGAAATTTTCATGGAAATAATCTATAAATATTGCAAAGATGAGATAAACAGATAAACTGTTGATATTTTAACACGCATGCTAAAAGCCAGAGCCAGTAATCTTCTCTTTAGTACTCCATATGATGGATCCACAATATTTCTTGTTTAAATTTGGCTTTCGTTGTGCAGTGTATCGCATAGAGATCCACATTGAAGAATAGGCATAGCTAAATTTTCAGTGCTTCGACATGCAGAATTGCCTACGAATGAATAATGTCCATAATCAATCTCTTGAAGTTGAATCTGCAATTGCGAGTCATTGCAAACGTGTTGAAACTATTTTTAAAACTTTAAATTTTACTGAGCTGGCTATTTGTATATTCAGAGAAAACCATGATTAACGGTTTCTGTAGGTTTAGGCTTGATAATCACCAGATGACCGCACGAAAAAAAAAAAATTTATCGGATTCGTGGTTTTGGCATGAAATCATAAACCATGACGCTTCATGATATCATGACCTAAATGAAGATTGTCATGAACAATTAAAACTTTTTTTCATGACCTGAAGTCAAGATTGCGAAAAGCGTTAAATGTAGCTGTTCCCGTTTTCAGAAATATTTTATGATGGCAATGCATCATGACTCTAAGTCATTAAACTATAGCTCTGAGTTACGAAGCCACAACTCTGATTCCTTATCCCAACAGTCATATAAACAAGAATCAAAGCATCAGATTTTAACACCGCTAAACGTTACGCAATGCAAGCCAGTCAGTGATTTTTTTCATCGAGCGAAGGAAGTAGGTCCCCATTTTATTATTTTCAAAGACGTAAAATTAATATTTCTCAGTCGCATTGAAAGTTTTCTATTTAAAGTAATGATTTTCTGTTAAAATTATAGTTTTTATTGAGTTTCTCGCTAAGTATACACGATATATATATTTTTTGGGTCCAGCAAATAAGCATTTGTTAGTTTAGGATTTCCAGTCCAATATATAACGTTAGCTGAATTGGTCCTACAAGCCGTTGCCATTCCGCTTTTCGACTGTAGGCTCTTGAACTCGTGTTGGATGTGATGCTGCTGAAGGCTGGCCGAATTCAAATAATATTTACATTTTGTTTTATTAATTTACTTCAATGGAATATGAATAATGAATAATAATCTCTGGAAAATCATGAATCTTGCTTATGTTTCATGGTTTAATGGCTCTGCTTGCCATTTTGTGTCAATAAAATATGGATCATAAATGACAAATACTAGAATCATTAGTCATGTCTATGTTCTTATGAACTACGCTCATAGTTCCAGAGGGCATGCTGCATAATTCCATGACCTAATTTTTCCATTTTCTCAAACAGTTATCTGAATCCTAACGCTAAGATTGCGTTACGACAAAATGAGTCATGATATCATGTCCATTTTTCTTAGCGTATTTTCAAAACGTAAAACACATTTTTTGCGAAATCATGACCAATTTTGCCATTTTTGGGTACCGGATCTTTTCCTGTGTGTGTGTGTGTGTGTGTGTGTGTGTGTGTGTGTGTGTGTGTGTGTGTGTGCGTGTGTGTGTGTGTGTGTGTGTGTGTGTGTGTGTGTGTGTGTGTGTGTGTGTGTGTGTGTGTGTGTGTGTGTGTGTGTGTGTGTGTGTGTGTGTGTGTGTGTGTGTGTGTGTGTGTGTGTGTGTGTGTGTGTGTGTGTGTGTGTGTGTGTGTGTGTGTGTGTGTGTGTGTGTGTGTGTGTGTGTGTGTGTGTGTGTGTGTGTGTGTGTGTGTGTGTGTGTGTGTGTGTGTGTGTGTGTGTGTGTGTGTGTGTGTGTGTGTGTGTGTGTGTGTGTGTGTGTGTGTGTGTGTGTGTGTGTGTGTGTGTGTGTGTGTGTGTGTGTGTGTGTGTGTGTGTGTGTGTGTGTGTGTTGTCCAATGTCTAGTGTGAGTAATGTTCAATCGGTGAAGTCTCGGGCTAAGGACAGGGTAAATTGTCTTTGTTTTGTTAATATATATCGGCAATAAATCGCTCCAATAGCTAAAGAAAAAATTTCAAAGGTTTTGAAATCGCGATTAGCGTCATTTAACTCATCTTGTGTTGTTCGTATCCTAATGAAGCTTTGCCGTATTTTAGCCAATGCACAATGATCCCAGAGCGTGGCCAGTTGGAAAAAACATGTTTTTAGCTATTTGTTGTCTTCGGGTAAACATCTTCATATTTCTGGACATTTATTGTGAAATAACGGTGGTTGAGGGGGTTAATGAAAAACAAACTTGAATGTTTATAGTGTGATCTAGAGAACCACCCTTATTTTGCTACATTGAAAAAAAAAATAACAAAGAAACAACAAGGAAGACAATAAATAGCTAAAACTAATAGTTGAGGCGTGAAACTTTAAATCCTACTTGTTACCATTGTGCAATGTCCAATGGGACCATTGTGCAATGTCAGCAAAATCAGCAATGGTAATCTAAATCGATCCTGATGGGTAAAAATGAAGAGTCACTAGTTGTCGAATATGAAACAACGGACGAATACACCATACGACAACACCAGCAACAAGATACTTTTTAAATACTTTTTTGAATCTTGTGAAAAAAATTCTAATCGTTTCAATAATCAATGTTGTTTTTTTTTTTCAAATATATTTTATCCCGAGCGTCTGTTCACCAAGGAGGTTCGGCTCAAACAACGTCTGTTCTGGCATACAGCGGCTGAATATGAAACGCTGTATCGCGTCAGCTATACCTAAGGTGGCAGCCCCACCAACGCGATGTAGGCAGCGCGATCCCGGTAAGGTAGCCTGTCGAAGCCTTTCAACACTACGAAAAATGAAGAAGGAAATAGAATATGCGAACGATACTCTTGGAAACCGACCCGGCAACGAAATAAGGACTATGATTGGAAACTCGGTACCTGGAACGTCAGGACCTTAAATGAACCTGGACGGGTGAGCCTTTTGGCTCGTTAATTGCAGAAAGTTGGTGTGTGCGTGGCTGCTATACAGGAAGTGCGGTGGCCCAAGACTGGTGAACGTGATTTCAGGGCGGTGAATCCCGTCGCCAACACATCGTTCAAATATAACATCTATCACAGCGGCAGCGATAAGGCAGAACATGGGGTCGGATTCATAGTGATCGGGAAACAGATGAAGCGAGTTATAAGGTGGAAGTCGATCAACGAGCGGATCTGCGTATTAAGAATCCAGGACAAATTCTTTAACCGAAAACCGATGACGTGAAGGATGCGTTTTATGAATGTCTTGACAAGACCTATCGAGAATGCACAAAACACGACGTTAAGATTGTCATCGGTAACGCCAACGCGCAGGTCGGAAGAGAGGACTTTTTCCGTCCAATCATCGGTACGGATAGTCTTCACTCCGTCGCTTATGACAACGACCTGAGATTAGTTAACTTTGCTGCCGCCAGGAGAATGGCCATTAGTAGCATTTACTTTGCACGCAAGGATATTCGCAAGCACACCTGGAGACACCCAAACGGCGATGTTTGCAACCAAATCGACCATGTGCTGGTAGATGGCCGACATTTCTCGGACGTAATTGATGTTAGAAGTTTTAGAGGTCCCAACATCGACTCAGATCACTATCTCGTAGTTTGTACTCGGTTATCAACCGTGTCGGACTCTAGGAACTGGCGATCGATGCGTTTCAACATCCAGTGTTTTTTAGCAGACGGTACGGTAGCTGACGGTCACCAGAAGCTGAACGAGCGGATAAGTGAGATCAACGAGAGCGATCATCTCAACACTCTGTGCTGCCCAAATTCTGCAAAGTGACGTAAGCGACATTGATAGTTTTGGCCCATTTTTTGGTTATTATGCATAAAACTCTTGCTCATCCTCTAAGTTTCTTTCCATTGATGATAGATTACGACTAGATCTTACATTCTAATACAACAGGCATACCACCATTGGCGTAAATAGGGGGTGGCCAGGGGGGGCCTGGTTATTTTTACACCAGATATTACATATAATATACCAACAAATATCGACATTTTGAATGGCGCTTACGTCACTTTGCAGAATTACGGCAGTGTGGGAGTCTATTCACGGAGCGATGAGTACAGCAGCGCGGGAGGTGATAGGCACTGCTCAAAGACGACCTAGAAACGGGTGGCTCGACGAGGAGTGCCAGAGGGTAACGGATGAGAATAATGTTGCCAGAAGCCGGATGCTGGTGTCGGGGACCCGGCAGAGCAGGGAGCGATATGGGGAAGCAAGAGTAGCCGGAAAATGAATCCACCGCAAAAAAAAAAAAAAAGAGCACGAGGAAAATGTGATTGCTCAGGCGCTAGAGAGTATGGAACAGAATGATATGCGGAGATTTTACGAAACTGTCAATGGCGTGCGGAGAAAAACAGCGCCTTCTCCCGTCATGTGCAACGTCCGTAATGGAAACTTGCTGACAGACAAGACAATGGTGACTGCCAGGTGGAGAGAGCACTTTGAGGTATTGTTGAACGGTGGGAGTGGAAGAGCGATGGACAGATTTCGAATCGCCGACGACGGACAAGCTGTGGAACCTCCAACGCTAGACGAGGTCAAGACAATCATTAGGGGACTGAAGAACAACAAGGCTGCTGGGAAGGATGAACTCCCGGCCGAGCTTCTCAAGCACGGTAGTGAGCAGCTGTATCAACTCTTACACCGTATTATATTGAAGATATGGGAGGAGGAAGAACTGCCCGCTAGTTGGTTGGATGGTCTCATTTTTGCCCTCTTTTCAAGAAAGGGCATCGATTGGAGTGCGCGAATTACAGAGGAATAACACTCCTCAATTCAGCGTACAAAATTTTGTCCGGAGTTCTGTTCCACAGGCTGAGGCCGATTGAGGAGTCCTTCGTCGCCGAATAGCAGGCAGGATTTCGTGAGGGCCGATCAACGACGGACCAGATGTTCACCCTGCGGCAGATTCTCGATAAATTTCGGGAGTACAACTTGCAGACCCATCATCTGTTTATTGATTTCAAGGCGGTGTACGATTGAAGAGAAACGAGTTATGGCAGATTATGATCGAACATGGATTTCCGGCGACGCTTGACGGATCGAAATCAAGTGTACGGGTTGCGGATGAAATTTCGTCATCGTTCGTAACCTTTGACGGACTGAAGCAGGGCGATGCTCTTTCGAACTTACTGTTCAGCACTGAAAGGAGCGATAAGGAGAGCTGGTGTGCACAGGAGCGGAACCATTGTCACGATGTCGCATATGCTCCTGGGCTTCGCGGACGATATCGACATCATCGGAATCGACCGTCGGGACGTGGAAGAGGCGTTCGTATCTTTTAAGAGAGAGACTGCGAGGATTGGACTTACGATTAACACCGCAAAGACTAAGTACATGATTGCTGGTGATCCACGTCGGTCCGGACGTGGTAGTGGTGACGAAGTAGTGCTAGGTGATGAAAAGTTTGAAGTTGTGGATGAATTTGTTTATCTTGGTACTCTAGTGACGTGCGATAATGATGTGACCCGCGAGGTGAAAAGACGGATTGCGGCTGCGAATCGGGCCTTTTTCGATCTGCGAAACCAGCTGAAGTCCCGCAGGCTGCAAACGAAGACAAAACTCGCGTTGTATAAGACTCTGATTCTTCCGGTCGCTTTATACGGTCATGAAACATGGACGTTGAAAGAAGTTGATCGGAGAGCTTTTAGAGTCTTCTAACGTAAAGTGCTGCGAACAATACTCGGCGGTAAACTGGAGGACGGCATTGTACCAGGAATATAAAGAGATGGATATAGTGAAGCGAATACAACACGGCAAGCTGCGGTGGGCTGGACACGTAGCTAGTATGCCGGAGGAACGACAAGCTAAAATTATATTCAGCAGAAAGGGGTCGTCGGCTTCGTGGAAGGCCGCGCACACGTTGGCTTTTTGCAGTTGAGGAGGACCTAAGCACTCTAAACATTCAGGGCGACTGGAAGCGATTGGCCCAGGACCGAGGCCAGTGAAGGCGGATACTTCATTTGGCGTAGACTCACCGCTACGAGTTGAAGCCCATCAAGTATCAAGTAAGTATTCGAACATTTTTCAAGGCTTTAGGGCATTACCCTGAATGATCCAATCGAATGGTATATCTATTAGGGAGTGATCAACATTTTTAAAAAGCTATTATTATAAAATCTGATTATAAAATTTTGAGAAAGTCTCGTCAGAAGCTGGCGAGTAGGTACTTTATGTGATCTTTCATGTTAAGAAACCGCATCTTAAATGAATCCGCTACGCTAGATATCAACCTCTAACAAGCTACTTAGCTCATAGGTTCCCAAACTTTCAGATGCGCGACCCCCATTTGGCCAGCAGACGTACTTTTCGGGACCCACCATAGAAAATCCCTCATTTGTTGTCTTTTACAGTAAAACATTCGACAGTCTCTCGCGAGCCCCTGAATGATGACCGGCGACCCATAGTTTGGGAAACTATGATAGATAAGCTCGAGTATCCTTTTATCCGAACCTCTGGAACTTGATACGCGCGAACATGTTATTAGTCAAAATAGAGATGGGACATAATATCGAAGCTTCATTCTTTTTATTTATTCGTCCTGCGTATATTATGGGGGCATTGCATAAACTGCCACACCATGCCACTCAGTCAGTCAGCAGGTACGACATGAAACATGTTGGTTGGCGAGCGCTGGCTGCTGTGACGAGTCCGATCGATTCATGAACGCAGCCCGGCGGATCGAAATTTCGATTTCAATATTTTACTTTAGCATCGTCTATTTCGTCGTCCACCGTAGCGTGACCATGGTGGTGGCTTGCCGAAGCATGTTGTTGAGTTTCTTACTACTGCATTTGCAGGCTAATGTTTCTGTCAGAGGATGATGGAAATTGAATCCAGCCGATTGTCTACCTTCAGCCATTAGGTGATTAACCTAGTTCCTTCCAATGGAAAACCATACCAAAAAACGACCGAATGCTTTGAAGTACGACAATTTACACCCTAACCTTTCAACCTTCGATCGACATCAATGTCCCTTCTGATTACAGCAGTAGTTGCCCTTTACCTCCTCGTATTGGAAGCCCTACTAATGAAAAGGTACACATTGTATAGAGAAAGAGAAAAAAAAATCCTGTCCGGAAAAACAGGTCAAAAGCCATGGAAAAAACTTTTTACTTTGAGCACCCAGTAACGACGGCGTTGCCTTGCCTTGCCGTCATTGAAGCCAATTTCAGTTTTTCTGATGGCTTTGACCGCAAAGTGGCAGCCAATCACAATCACGTTGTTATGGGGGTGTGCTGGGGAGCAAAAAGCATGGGGCTGCTATGAGTTCCATTGCAATATTGTTATAAATTGTTGCGGCGTAGTGTAGATATTTGGCTATTACGCTGGGTGAAAATAGTTTCCAAATGTGAAGAACGAATTACGTGAACATTTTATTAAAACGGTTCAATAATAAATCCTCCAACACCCTCCCACTATATCACACTTTTTGTATGAGACCTCTAAATTTTTGTATGGGTCGTCACGCTTTGCTGAACCCCGTCCACTTCCCATCAAAGTGTGTGAGCGTTCCCAAAGAGTTCACGAGCAGACACTTTGTAAACTATGTTCTCCGATGAACACTAGCATGGATATTCATTGGTGAGCTCGTTCCATATCATTTACTAAATAACAGTGTATTATATATGTAACAGCAATAGTATTGTGAATGTATTCACTCATCAATTGCAGAAAGAAGTGCCGGTCACATTGGATTTTGACATGTTATATGTTCCAGTCTAAATAAGAGTTTTAATTCTAAAACACGTTGCATGAGTTGCATCGTTTACCAAAAAGAATCGAGATCATGTGACTTTGTCCCTCCCTACTACGAAAATTCCTTCCCGTGATACCCTTATAGATGCAGAGGTATTCAGTAGCAACGCACGTCTTACTAACGTTCCTTCCCTTCATCGAGGATCGTAAGGATTCTCGAAGGTGCACATTAAGAACGGTAAACTACCCCCGAAGCACCGTTTGACGATTACTTGTACAATTTTAATTGTTCTGGCCAATCACGAAGTAGCAACTACGAATGGTAAGCTGATCTACGCTCATGTTCATCACAATGGCAGCGTTATTGAAAAATTATTTGTTTTCCAAATTAGATTCCAGAATTTAAACATCCCTTCATAGAGCGGCATTTCCTTCTTACAGTAACTTTATCCCAACCGCCTATCTCCTTGCAATACCTAAACGTTATCGCACCAGAAAAGTTGAAGGAATTCGCCAAACAAATTAAAACAGATTTTCCTTAATCCATTCGACTATCGCTAAACTGTTTCACCAAGCAGGTTCGACAAACTGATAGCAGCCGACACGACGACTCTCTGCCTATGACCTTTGGACTTGTACGGGTACGGACGGGAAAGGGGTGATTTGCATTTCACTTATCAGCATCGTCCTCGGAAAAAGTGATTTCAGAGCTTATCTTTAGGACGCGGACGACGCACCCTTTTACTATATGGAAAAACTTTGCTATTGGTGTTATCTCCGGCTCAAGTGGATAAACAATTCGTTGCGGAAGTAGAATTTGCTTTAATGCGCATCAATTTGATTTTCTTTGGTGGATTGGTAGTCGACGTTATGTCTTTCGACGTTTTGTTCCTAAGCTATCAGAAGGCCATCTCAGAAATATGTTTTCCTTCAATTAGAAAATCCATGCCATCGCTATAAAAAGAATCATTGATGGACGTCTGAGGCAAAAGAAGATCGGTATAGGTTTGAATGAAAGCAAGGACCAGTAAGAAAACATGAAAAGGAGCCGGGACCCGTGGCGCAATTGGTCACACGTTTGCTTCATAAGCAGATGGTCACGAGTTCGATCCCAGCCCCGGCGCTTTCGTCAGTTGCTGTTTCTCCCTGAGAGCAGCTGACACTGACCCTTTTCTGAGCCCGTGGCTCTAATGAACCCGGATACTTGGATATCGGCGAACGGAAATTCATCGGACTGAGAAAAGGAACAACCAATTGCCACACATCAACATCCACGTGCTCATCATTCTACCATGACAGGGTATAAAGAGAAAGCAGCGCAACGGCAACCAGTTCGATATAGTAGAAATAGAATAGAATACATTTAGGCGCAGTAGAAAGTGTAAGTACAGCTTCCAATTGGAATTGCTCACGCAGTGTCCTAGTGGACAAAAGAGCTGTGAATTAGGTTAAGTGATTGAAGAATTAAAAAAAAAACACGAAAAGTTACCCTCCATAACGGTAGTATAGCATGGGTATCTCAAAGTTTGACAGTGGCAATAGTAAACAATTTGATAAACTTGTTGCAATTCTGTTTCATCAACCAAGTTATTCTGTTTCATTGCAACCAATTTTGTATACGTACAAAAGAGGCGATATACGTGTATTGGTGCGATAAAAATGACGCATTATCGCTCGAACTTATACGTTTAACAATGTACACTATTGCCAAGCAATGTAGCGTCTTATGCGACTTCCTAATATTAAAAAGTCACTTTTTTCACCTCAGTATCGAACTAATGAACTTTGGATTGACAAACTGCTTTTACACTTAACACCAAACACTAATATGCATACATGCAGTCATCACTCAATTTTAAAGCAATACAACGCTGAATTTGTAGAAAATTTTTGTTTGGAATTTCTCCGGGAAGCTTATTGAAATATTTCATCCAAGAAGTGTTCCAAGATTCATCTCAAACTTCATGTTTTTGACAGAAATTTCCATAAAAAAACGCATATAGGGTGACAATGGGTATTATCGGCAGGTTTGTTCTCTTCGTCATGGGGGGTTTTTGTCAGCCAAATTGCCTGAAACTTGGCCATATAATTCAGCTTAGTTGGGAAGGATTTGAGACCAACTCTGAGTTCAATAGGTTTCAAAAAACCCCCAAAGACGAAGAGAACAAAACGGCCGAGAATAGGTAATTTCCCCTGAATTAAAAACAAAATTTTCTTATCTTATCAAGTCAAAAAAGCCCCTTTCCCATTCATAATTTGAAAAAAAAATCAATCACGAATTTTCAACACTGAGGTTTCTTCTTCTTCTTCTTCTTGGCGTAACGTCCTCACTAGGACAAAGCTTGCTTCTCAGCCACAGTTATTAACTCAGAGCTTCCTCTGCCAATGACCACTTTGGGAATCACCGCACTAAATAGACCTAAAATAGTACTTTATATTATGTAATACGCGCATTTCTATGTGACTCCATGTTGTCGGGGGTTGTACGGGCAATTATAAAAAAAACACTGTAGCTTAAGGAGAAACATCAAAGGATACAAATATGGCTGCCACAATGGCCGACTTCGACCCCTACTCACGTTTTCAAGAGCACCAATCTTAACAATTCGTAAACATATACGCTCGATTTGGAAAAGCTGCCTTTTTTTTGCAAGTGATAAACAAGTCCGGCTTGATTCGATGCGTCGTTCGTCAGATTTGTGCCTCTAAAGTTTGTATGCAAAATTGTGAAGGGATTTCTTTCTTGATGTTTCACCTTAATCTAATGCTTCAATGGCATGATTACATATTTTTCTTACATCGCCAGTCATCTGTGATGTTCCATGATTTTGAGATACGTACCTGTAAGAAAAAGAGAAGTTTGAAATTAGTGTTCTGCGTAGATGCATACTGAACAAGCTGAAACTATGGTACCTGTTTACGAATGGTCATACATGTACTGCCCAGAATGTAGAACAGAATGTTTCAAACTACTCAATTTTTCTGCTAAATCCGATAAGATTCGGGCGGTGCTATAGTCGTTTTGAAATTTGTATGGTAGTTTATATGGAAAACATCATGTATTTTTATGCATTTTGCTCATCAGGGGCTCTAATTTTCGTTGAATCACATAGCCGATGACATAAAAAGGAGGCCCTGAACATACCGAATTACTTTATCGAAGACCGCAAAATGATCAAATGCTTGTGACAAAAATTATTCAGAGATTGCAGAGGAATTACAGGGGTCTCCAGTTAGCCTAGTGGTTAAGGCTATGGATCGCCAATCCGGAGATGGCGGGTTCGATTCCCGTTCCAGTCGGGAAAATTTTCTCGACTTCCTGGGCATATGTATCATTGTACTTGCCTCACAAAGAAAGCCCTTCAATTAATAACTGTGGAAGTGCTCAAAGAACACTAAGTTGAAGCGAAGCAGGCCAAGTCCCAGTGGGGACGTCGAGCCATCAAGAAGAAGAAGAAGAAGAAGAAGAAGAAGAAGAAGAGGAATTACAGGAGCGTGTCCAGGTCTTTCAGGAGGGCTTCTAAAGGGTTTCACCCAAGCAGCACAAGAGTCCTAACATCGCAGGTTTTTGGTTACACACAAGTCTATATCCAGTTATTCTAGCGTTCAGTATAAATGACATAACCCTGGCTCCTGTGTAACCTAAAAACAACATTTCGGGAGCGTCGCAAGGGGTTTCAGGGGCTGTTTCAGAGCGTTTCAAGGCGATTTTAAGTGGTTTCGGAAGCGCTTGGAAGGTTGTTTGAAAAATTTGAGATGGGTTCAAAAGCTGTTACATGAAATAACATGGAACCCTACAAATGATCTATTTTATTTTTCACTTGACGCCCAGCCGTGAGAAATAAAACAGAACACTACAAATGTACAATAATGCAGAACTTCACAAATTGACACACACATAAAACATAAATTTGATACAATACTAAGCATAAAATTTGGCCTGCTTTGGATGACGAGGTTTCATATTTGTTCTAGGTCCACCAGTCATCCTGGAGTTTGTGTTTTGTATGTCTGATTCCATTCTTGTTAACAGTCTTTGTTCTGTTTTCATAGCTTTATTTTGTCTAGGAAAACTAATCCTAATTGACCATCCCGAATCGGGATTTAATGCAAGACGACTGCATTTTGATGTCCGTGCTAGGAACCGTTTGCCTGTCTTGCAGTCATTTATCGCCAGAAATTACCTGGAACTATGCAACCGCTTTGGTTGCTAGGGCTATTTTTCTCCTGAGTTATGCAAGAACCCTATAAATGCACATTAAAATTGTTAACAAGTTAAAATTGAACATGCAGCAGAAAAATAAAACTAGTAACAAAGCGTTCTAGGATATTTCCCGGAGCTTCGAGACCGTTTAAGGGGATTCAAGGGCGATCCACTGTGTTTGAACGGGGATCAGCTTTAATAGGAGTTTTAGAAGGATCATGGAGATTTTAAGGCATTTCAAGAGGGTTCAGTGACTTTTCAGAAGGTAAAGGAATTGCAGTGGCACTTTTGTGCTGTGAGACATTTCAGGGGGTGTCATGGCGTTTCAAAGGGGGTTCGGGAAGATTTCAAAATGGTTTCAGAAGCGCTATAGGACGTTTCAGGGAGATTTCAAGGTGTTTTAAGTAGTTCCTGGGTTGTCATGCGAGTTTTCGAACACTTGTGGCGCCTCCCAACACAGCAGCCGCCTAAAACCTCCTCCAACCAACTGGAATTCATCTGGAACCGCCTCGAAGGCACCTCGAATCGCTTTAAATGCCTCTGAAACCTCCTAAAGCGTCCTAGAATTCTAGAAACCCCTTAGAAATTACGGATTATGCAAAAGATTGGCATGCATAACTTCTGGCGACACTAACAAAATCATATGTGTCTGATGGAAATGCGTTAGTATTTTATAAAAGATCGTCCGAGTGCAAACTTAAGAAATATCACACGAAAATGTGTGTAGAGCTATCTGTAAGTACTGCTAAGGAACGTTTGGAAGAGTATTGTGCAAATCCCTAAAGTTTTAGCAGAATTTTGAAATTAATGTTTGGCAAAACTTCTACCATTCTGGTATTTTTTTTTTTTTTGAAAATATGGATGAGCTCATGAGCTTTCCAATATATAAGATTTTCTAGAGATAGTTTTAAATAATAATTTTAAAGTGCTTTTTACAGAAAATTTTAAAAATATTAGTTTTCTTGTTTAGAACACTTATTGAATTCCTAAAGGAAACATCTGAATATTTTTTTTAGAAAAAGTCCAAATGTTTTAAATTGAACTGGGTAAGGGATTTTACTTTTTCAATGCTGTCATTAACAAATTAAAAATTCCACTGAAAGTTTTATACAAAATGTTATCTTTTAAACTTTTCTACTCGATTTCCTGGAGAAGACTAGGTTTTATAATGTTTTTTTTTTTCAAAAATTGTTTCACGTAACTTTAAGTCTTATATGATGTTGAATAGGATGCTTAAGTGGAGGCCATATACGTACACGGTGTTCAATAAGTTCAGATACACAATAAAATTGAATTCAGATTTGCAAAGTGAATGTATTAATTGAAAGCTCATATCAAATACAGTATATATTTTGAAATAAACTGTCCTTTATCCTTTTGTAATAATTGCAAATGTGTCTCAAGTTCCTTTCGGTCGGCACGCACGTCTTTCTTTGGCATTTCGTCTAGTTTTTATTGAGTAATGATGTTAAGTTAAATCAAATGGAGTTGATTCATCATGTACTGTTGTTAGCGATGCGGTGGCTGTCTGTGCTCAGGATGCAATCGTCTAGCAACGTTAGTGGAAGAGTGTGTGACCATTAACCGTTATGTGGCCGACGGGGTACCCGGGTGCCCGGCTCCCATTTGAAAGACACGGTGTAGAGGGAAGCAAAAAAAAAAAAAAATTTGTCGGACACAACGGTTAAATACTATCTAGAAGAGCACTAGGAGGAAATGAACCCTGCACCCCAGTTCTTACGGCAATCAGCTGGATGGAATTGGCTACATTTATACTAGCAGTACTACTAGTTGCGGCTCGGCGAAAATTCTCCGCATATCCGATTTGTGTTGTGTTTCGTAAGCACCTATTTACTATCTGATGGCCATACGTTGTGAACCACCTTGTTTATACGCACAGTGAGGTGAAATAGATTGTTCCTTAATTCGATAGTGAGTTCGGGATGCTGATCAATTCGATATTATATAGAAGATGGATCAACCGGATGAATTGATCTATCTTGGCTTTTGGAATACTTTAGGGTGGTTATAGAGATGGCCGCATCTTGTGTTTTCGGGGGCGCGGGTCTGGGGAGCCGTGCGTCGCGCCGGGCTGGGGGGTTGATCGGTTTATCACCAGCTGGTGGTGACCAATCGATCAGCTTTTCAGCTCGGTGCGATGTCTGGTTCTTCGGATCTGTGCTTTTGAGGATTCAGGGTGTGGCTTCGTTCTATGATTATCTTAACCGACACAAGGACTGGATGAACGATTTCAATCCGGACACACCGTTACTGACCATTGAAGATTGCATATCGAGCGCACTACATATATAATTTTTACAGAACAGGGGCCCTAATTACAAGGAATTTTTATTTTTATCTTTTTATTTTTCTTAGTTCTGCCGCGGACGTTTTTTTTTTGTCAGTAGAGTTCACGCTGGATTCCATACAGAGTCATTCAAATTATTGCACACCCTGTCCAACACTATTGGCCTATGCGTAGTCGGTTGTTATTCTTGATATGGATGGTTTAGACGTCAGGAAAATGAAATATTAGTGATATCAGTGGTTAATTTAACAAAGTATCCATTGGGTTTAATACAAATATAGCGAAAACTAAATACTTTATGGTTACACCTTAGAACGAATTACAGAACGTCAAGATTCAGAATCGGTTGTTTCTGGAATGAAGAAAAAAAGGGTTAAACTAAAAATAATCAATATAAAATGAACATGTTACCCCAATCGCTGCCATCAGACTCATCAACATCATAAATCTGCAACAGCTTCTGATGAAACTTTTCCTTATCCACCGCCAGTACTTTCCACTCATCGTACGTGAGGTCACCGTAACGCTGCATCGTCTGCTGAATACTGTTCTGCCAGGTAAAACTTGGTCGACAGGATCGCAATCGAGGGGATCGCAGTCGGGCAGCACAACGGATAGGATGGGAAGCCTCCCGCCTCCGGACATGACCCCACCAACGCATCTGATACATGCGGACTTTTTTCGTTATACGACGCTTGCCAAGTAGCCGATTAACGGAACGGACGGCAGGGGACCCGTACGCTGGCCTTCGACACAAACTCTCCATGTTCTGTACAATCTGTCGCTCGTATCCTCTCAAGGATCTTCGACTGTACTTGGTTAGCACAGCAACCTGAGTCCCGTAAAGCATCGATGGGGCAACGACGGACTCATATATGACGCGACCAAGCTCCCAGGGTGGATTGTAGCTCTTCAGGAACTCCATCACTGCGCGAGAGACACGCACTGCATTTCGGCAACGAGTCCGAATGGTCATTGGTCGTTCCAGCTTAGCGGTAAGATATATGCCCAAGTAGCTTAAGGGATCTGTTGTCTGATAAACCTGTCCACCAATCTGTAGCTCGGTCACAGGCTCTCCCTTTGGTTCACGAACTAGTACTTTGCACTTATCTGCGTTTAAGCTTAGCCCAACGTACGAAAGATATTCTCTCAACTTGGACAAAATCAGCTCCAAGTCCGCAACATTGTCAACGATGATTATTAGGTCATCTGCAAACGCTAGGATGAGTGGTAGAGTGATTCGATCTGTCTGATTCAGGCGAAGGTGTGGCACTTCGTCAGCTACCGACTCCAGTACTGCCTGAATGATCAAATTGAAAATAAATGGTGATAATGGGCAGCCCTGTTTAATCCCTCTAGAACGCTTGAAGGGTCTTGTCAGTTGTCTCTTCCACAGAACTTGTTGTTTTTCACCTCTAAGGCACTCCAATACACGGTTGATGAACGATGGGGGTGCACCATTACCTGATAAACAAATGAACTAGTCATACATTCTTGAATACCTGCCAATATACATTACCTCTGAGGATAGCAGGTAAGGAATCCAAGGACACCCTGTCAAACGCTTTCTCAATGTCCAAGGACATGAGAAGTGTTGATTGCCCACCGTTCCATCTCTCCTGTAGAATACGCTGTAGAACATGTAAATGATCGATGGTGGACCGCTCCGGTAAAAAAGCAGCCTGATGGAACCCAATGGCCGGGACAAGGTTCTGTAGCTTCCCCAGCAGCCAGCTGGCATATACCTTATATGCTGTGCAGCTCAACGATATTCGCCGATAGTCTCCTATGGCCTTTGGACGTCGTACCTTCGGGATCGGCACGACAAGGGTATGTTTCCAGTCCGAGGGAATTTGGTTCGTGTTCCACACCTTCACAAGGAGCTGGTGGAGTTCCTCAATAGTACCGGTATCGCAATATTTAAAAAAACTCGGCATATAATGAGTCCACCCCTGGAGTCTTACCGTTTTTCATTTGGCTGACTATGTCCTGCACCTCTCTCAGAGTAGGACCAGCTTGTAGGGCTGAATCCGAGGGCTCCTCAATTGCGTCGGGTATCAGTGAGGGAGCATTTTCCTCCATTATCCAATCCTCAAGTCGAATAGTCGTTGTCGAGGTTCTGTATGCATTTGCCTTTTTCTTAAAACGTTTCAAGTACTGGAAGGTTCTGTTGATTCGCTCGCCCGCGGGGTACTGTTGCAGACCCTGGAAGAACATTCGGATCTCATTTTCTTCATACTCCCGCAGCTTTTTACGTAGTACTTCCCGTGCCTCGGCCAGCTTGTGGACCCGCTTGGGATTATCCGAGCGATTTGCCCAAAAGGAACACTTTTTGACATCTGCGAAAGCCTTTCGGCACTCTCTTGTTGGCGGAATACTTGAAGTTCGCTCCAGAGTGTCTCTCGCAGAATCATGAACCTTATTCTTTAGTAGTTGCCACGAGTCCTCAACAGTCACCGACGAATCAACCAAGGATACATCTTCGCTCAGTCGTGCCTGGAACTTTTGCTGTATGTCAGGTCTCTTTAAAAGTGAAGGATCCACATTGAATCTTGGTCGAATAGGAACTGCTGGTCGCAGTGATACCTGACCGCAAACGTTGGGAGTAGGCACAGTGCGTTCGACAATATTACACAAGAGGAGCTTGTGGTCAGTTCGAGGGGCTTCAGGCCGAACACACTGAAGACGCCTGAGATATAATCCAGATTCCAGTGCAGTTAGTAAGTGGTCAACTTGTGATCGTACTGTTCCGTTTGACCATGTCCACCTGAAGCTCTCGTTGGAGTTGAATTGTGTTGAGCGAACGGAAAGAGAATGGAGCCGCAGGAATAATCTCATCTGAAGACCGTTCTCATTAAAGCGATCATGGCCGGCGTATTTCCCAATTAGTTGAGCCTCGTCTGGAGATAACTGGGAACTAGATAAATGGCTGTTGAAATCACCGGCAATGAGGAGCCGGCTGGTTCTTTCCAACTGGCCAATTACCGTTCCGAGTGTACCAAAAAAGCCTTCAGCACCACGATTGGGTCCGTGTACATTGACCACGTCTAGGGTGTAAAAGGACGCAGCAACCTTAATTACAAAAATAAACGTAAGGGCGAGTTATATGAGGAGATCGTTGTTCTTACCTGATAGAAAACTTCGGCATGCTGAATGTTAGATCCAGAATAGGCACTTCGCTGAATAACAGCATTCAATCCGCGATAAATCAAAATAGCAAGACCCCTCCTTTTACTATTTGTGCGTCCACCCATATGCCATTCGAAGTTAGGTGTTGATGCGTACTCGCAGTCTAAGTTCACTTCTTGAAGCACGGCAATGTGAACACGTTGTGACAGTAGCAGGAAGTCAATAGCTTCACGTTTATCCATAGAGCGGCAACCGTTGACGTTTAGCGATGCAAATCGTAAGCCTCGCTTAGGATCGATCGATACGGATGAGTGTTCTGTCATCTGAGAATCGGTTACCTCCTTCCTAGCTACTTTTTGAGCAACAACCATAGAATCAGGCAAAATTCGACGTGGTGCAAGCAAAGGCCGGTTAATGCGACTTGTGAGTACAATGCTTCCGTACGCTGTGGCAGAGGAACTAGAGTGCTTCAATATATGGATCGACATATCAGGGACACTCTCGGAAGGATCATACCGTAAGGTGTTCTGAGTTGAATCATGGGTAAATACCGTCATGTTAAAGGCAGCCGATAATACCAATATGGCAGTAAGGCCCCCAGCATGATGTCCACTTCTTAAACCCTACGCAAATTGTGACGCACTTGTGTCGGAAGAAACGCCGCAGGCGGCGATGAACTCAATAGGTCTGCTTTCAATCTCATCGGCGACCAGACAGCGAAAAATGCTGGCGGTTTCTCTCGAAGCAATCGTTCCGGTCAGTTGGTGTAAGATGGAGAGGAATAATGCATCCGGTCCATGACCGAAGTGCTTCACTCGCGTATCCGAGGGCAAGCCAGATATCTGTATGGTTTGCATATCAGAGGTCTCCAATACGGCTTCATGCATGCGGATACACCAAACACTATCGTAATGTACCTTTGCACCACTCTCCGAGCTCTCGTCGATGTAACGTAGGTTTCTATAGAATAGGTTGTACCGCGAGAAGGCTCCACCTCCATTTTCGGAATTGGTTGGGACGAATTCAATTCTACAACTATCCTGATGCACTGTGAAAATTACACGGTAGTGGTTTGACAAGGCCGCAATAGCGTCCGCTCCTCTCCAGTACCCGGCAGTCAACATCCTTCGCAGATATAAATCCACTTTGTCCGCAATCGAGCAATTTGAGGTTATCAACTCAAGGGCGTGGGTCTGCACAGTCTCGATATACAAATGGGGGTTGCGTCGCAGCTCGGCAACTGCTACTTCCCGGACGTGCTGGCTGTATGGCTTGAACAAGGGATGTTTCGGAGTCATTCCAAAGAGCTGGTGAACTATCGCTCCAAATAGACAATCACCATCAGCAGGAATTTCCAGCAACCAAAGTAGGTTTCCATTATTATCACTAACTCGTTCCATTTTTCATTTTTCATTTTTCAGGCTGATAACCACGCGACGCCACAGCACAAACTTGAAAGAAGGAAAAGAAACCGCCCGCGAGTTCGCTAGTTAACACACGCCGCTTAATGCACAAACACTTTGAAGATTAATAAGCGAATATACATAAGGAGCGCGAATGTAGGAGTAATAGACGACAGTTGGCTCAACATATGTGTTAATATGTATCACATTCTTTTCTTTCTTGTACATTAACTATAACCTTTTTACCCTCACTGTTCCCGTCGGTTAGCAATGAGGGTCAGCATATTGATGTCCCTCACACTCTATCAGTTCGTATTTATGAAGTGACCGATCCGTAGCGAATTCATTGGTAAAGATCATACGTGCCATCTTGTAAGGTAATTGTGGGGGCGAGAGCAGCGGTTGTCACAACCATCACCCCTTCCCCTCCCCGATGACCGTAAGGACGTGGCCGGCGCCGTTATTGACTCAATAAAGTATTGAACTCTCAGAAGTGCACATTGAGGATGGTTGGCAAATCTCAGGCCCTATCCTTTGGTTCCCTGTGCAACTTTGATTGTTCTAGTCAATCACGGAGTAGCAACTACGAATTGTACGGTCATCATGCTCATGCTCAGTAATGATGTTAAGTTAAATCAAATGGTGTCCGTCCGGAGACGAACCAGCCTCGGGTTGAAAGTCTCGATAATAAAGATAAAAAAAATGGTGTCCGGCCATTTGGCCGAATCGAGGTCAAAAGAATTCAGAAGCAGTTTTTCACATTCTAACTGCCAATATGATCATCAGAAATATTTCCTTCTTTTAATCATAGGCTATTCTTTCTAGTTTTGATATTCAGGGATTAGTTGGCGTTGAAACTGCCTATATTTTATCATAGATTTTTCCTTCTTTGACTCATAGGCTGTTCTTTCAAGTAAAACTGAGGCTGGTAACAGTAATATGGTCATTTAAGTTCATCATTCATTTTCGGCCAAATGGCATTCAGCCAAATGGCGTTCAGCCAAATGACCCGGAACCAAATCAAATTAGGTTGTTGTCCTCAGCATTACTGGTAGCAACTATGACCATACGAACAAATCTATAAGATTCAGATTGGGTGAAGTACGGAGTCATTTTATCTTGATCTTTAAAATTGCTAAAATTGTCGCTGTACCTGTTTTAATGATTTATGTTTTGTAAAAAAGCAAGAATGCATTATATCTCAGTTTAATCCATATTTATTTTTTCCAAAACTTGATTATATCCCTATTGTGGAAAATTTTTACCAAAATTGACTTTATATAATGTTTTTATGCGTTTTACATAGATTTAAGCACATTTTGACTAAACTTGCAAATTTATCGCCATAGCATCACTGAAATAGCAGAGTAAAATTTTTGTCTATTAATTTAGTTATTTTAATGCAGCCCGAGCAGAGGAGAATTTCTAATTCATAACAACAGAATCACATGGCCTTTTTTTATATCTTAATTTGTTTTTAATAACTTACTAGCTGTACCCTGCAAACTTTGTCTTGCCTACTGCGTTTGTGACATTTCAAGTTTGTAGCCAAACCCAAGTCCCCGTTCAAAATGTATGAAAACCTCATTTTCAAAAACTCTCAATTTTCCCATGTTTTTTGCCTAATAAACCTTCCTTGGGTGAAAACTAACGGAACAAAACTTAGACGACCCAAATCGGACCATCCGTTTGCAAGTTATGCGCGGTCCCACGTATGCCACTGCATTTTTATATATATAGAAGATGAAAGTATTACTTTTTTATAACATGTTTTGTTGGGCAACTTTATTTTGTTATGATCAAGTTATTGAGATTCATCCCATTACCATGTTGTATGCTGCCAAGTGAACCATGAGAAGTATAAATGCAATCTAGTCAAAGGTTTAGGTATTTTTAAGCTTCAAACAAATTGTAAAACACAAAAATGTCCTAAACACGCCATTTAACCTTGGTTTTATCATTATCTTATATAATCTTATTTAATAGGAATATTTTTTGTGTGTTCAATGATCTAAAAACTCACTTTTACTGGCGTTTCGGACATTTTTGTGTTTTACAATTTGTTTGAAGCTAAAAAATAACTAAACCTGTGACTAGATTGCATTTATACTTGGTTCACTTGGCATCATACAACATGGTAAAATATCTGCAAGAATGTTGTACTAATTCACACAAAACAGTAAACTTTGAACGCTATTTAAAAAAAATCATCAAATATCATGTCGGTGAAAAAAATTTACATGAAAGCTTATGTATTTTTTAGGTGATCGCCGATGAAAAAACTTGCCCGAACTTGCCCGACTGCAAGAACGTCCTATATACATTTTGCGTGATTTTCAGGAACTTTCTATAAAAAATCAATTCATATTTTGTTTTTTTCCAAATAATTTCTTTGATATATTTTAGTATTTTTCATTATTATAACTCGAAAACGGACATTAAATTTGTTTACAAACGTAATTTAATGAATAAACTCGATTTTAGATAGGTATTTTATAAAACGATTAATATCTCAAGAACAGTAGGCTTTGGAAATTTGACGTCTTCGGCAAACTTTTTTAGCATAAGTAGCCGAACAACTTTGCCGAAGACACCATACCGCTAAAATAAAAGATGGCCAAAATGACTTATAGGACTTTTATGCGAATAACGCAAGAAAAATATGCTACCGTTCAGAATATCGACCTTGTTCATAGAAATATTTTCTCTGAAGACACCAAGTGTCGATCTCGACATCTCGACGAGCTAGAGGTTTTTTCCATGTATTTTCAATCCTGCCCCAGTGTGAGTTCTCTTACAAAGCCTTTATGCTCCCATGTTTATCCTGAATAAAACAAAAGATTGAAGGGCTGTTTGTTTCGTTTCGTATTTTTTATGTTTTTTAGAAGTCATGTCGTATGAAAAAAAAAACGAAAACAATGTTTGCTGTAATGACTTGTTTTCGAATAGAATGGGATAAATTTCGGAGCGTAACATTATTAATGGAACTGTGACCCAGTTTCTGAGAATAGAAATGGAACACTTGAGATCTTTTTCTTGGTAGAATAAAATTTAAAAAAAAACTGTTGAAAAATTCCTCAACCAACCAAATGAACTTCTTTTCTGCGAGATGCTGAAAAATAACAAAATTTTTACATCAATTTATATTATCGAAGCTAATGAGAATGCTAAAATAGACAAAACACACAAAAGTGTTATCTCTTCCGCAAACGACTTAGTTCGAATGAACCAGTTGCAATCGGCAAGCCCATAATTCTCAAATAAACAAAAAAAACTTTCCCTTGAGAGACAGAGAAGAGAGAAGGTTTACAGGCTATTGTGTCTCGGTGCAACTGCTGCAGTGTTCAACCAGAACACGGTGGTATTGTGTATGTTGTTTCTCAATACGCCACCCGACTAGAAGATTCTAACAAAAATGTAACATAATTATAGCAAATCAAGATATTTATAACACGAATGTCAATTTCTTGATTTTGTTTTGACTGACCTAGCCATGTGGAAATGACACTGTTGAAAATTCTTTGACATCCATGTGCACAACAGAAACATGTGCTCGATGAACAAATTGAGATTTGAATTATGAAAAGAAATCCACGTTCTCCGGTGAGAATCCAACTCGCGACTCCCAATTCGCTAGACAGGCGCTTCTATTCCTTCAAGCTTATATTCATAACACAATCATATCAAAATATGATATAAATGTTGTATTATAACTCGTTGTATTATACTTTAATTTTGATTACATATTTTGGTATCCAGATAGTGTAGTACCAAAGTTATATCAAACTGTGATAGAAACTGGTTATATTGGAGCCTAGATTCATATCACGTTTTGTTATAGTTTTGATCTGATTTTCTTGATTGGATCAGTGTACTTTTTGTTACGAATTCAATTATTTTAACATCATCCTGCATCTAGCTTGTACCATATTAGGATGTAGAAAATTATTAAAACATCATAACAAAATATGATACAAATTTGATATGATGTTCTAATCGGGCAGTTAGTTGGTTATGAGAAAAAGTAAACCATAAACCGCAGCAACCTTCCTTGCGAACAGAGCATCCAACCGGACCAACCGCACCGCACCCGGTCGGTGGGTCGGTCGGTCGGTCAGCTGAACCAGAAGGTAGAAATGCATGATATAATTTTCTGCGCAGAGTAGGTAGCAACCTAGAGAAGAAGCCTAGGGCAGTTTCACTACAAAGCGAAACTGGCTTCCCGATGCGATGGGATGGTTAGTGTTGTGGCGTAATACGGCGTATCGGTCTCCTCTCGAAAAATGGTGGTTCTGTAAGAGTCCTAGATGTTCTGTTCATTCTTAGCGGACGGTTTATCAGTGAAACAGTTTGTTTTTTTTTCTGCAGAAGGTACAGGGAAAACGCGGTAGAAAAGTGTCATGCTAATTTATGTATGGTAATGGCACCGCGCAAGTGAAAACATACTTGATAATTTGAGAAAATGAAAAAAAAAAACAACGTTGAATGTAGTCAATCTTCGTTTGTACAGAAGAACAAATGATTGAACTGATCATTAGTAATGAAACTGAAGCCTTTCGTCCAAAATAAGTAGGATAGAACCTCACTCTCGGTCTCGACTAACTTACAAAATATGAGTTCCTCCGTCAGTAACAACTAAATTTGAACTAAAAATCTAATTAATTTAGATAAGAAAGTTATTCGGAAGGTGAGCTCGTTCTATACTATTTTCATAGATATTTTTTTACTCATCGTTAGCAAGGTCTTCAAATATTTCTAATCCACTCAGTTTTCATTATCTTGACGTAACATCTCTACTGAGGCATAGCTTGCTTCTCAGTTTTGTGTTCGATGAGCATTTCCACAGTTATTTACTGAGAATTTCTTTAGTCAAGGATCTCTTCTGTATTCGCATATCGTGTGGCAGCTATGATTTAGTCAACGATATTTTCATTACGAAAAGATCCTGAACCGACCACGTCTACCGCCTCGACCATGTGGGCCCTACGGTCTTTTTGTTCCGAAAAGAAAAATAAGGTAGCAAAAGCTCACAAAACCGCTCAAGCGTGTGAACTAGTTTTGCTTGGTTGATGATTGCCAAGTTTTGCATTATGACAGTCGGCTGTCGCTTTCGCTAGCCTTGAAAACACATCGTACCCCCATATCATAACAGTAAATACACACACGGGCTCGCTCGCATACGATGGAACTGCTGAAGGTACGACGGTGCTGCCGTCCAACTTTCCGATGCGCTTTGTTCTGACCCAACAGATGACATAACAAGCGCACCAACTAACTACCGGCATTCGAAAATGTTCATTGCTTTACGGCTAACTCACAGTTTTGCAGAATACTGTGTTCAATTCAAAGGCCTAGCTATACGATGACGACGGCTAGCGAGGAAAACAGTGAATTTCTCTTTCCCGAAATGACCTTTGTGTTCGGCGAGGTGTTTCCTGGTCTTTTATATCGCCGTATCGTACGAACATCATCATCCACCCACCTTACCTCTATCCCTCTCCCACTCAACACAAGCTCATATCATTAACGGTATCGCGCATCAAATCTGAAGCTGTTTTTCTTTCTGTCCGCAGACCGACCACTACCTACCTACTGCTGCATCTTCCATCTTTTTGCGTTTGTGGGCTTCCCCAAGAAATGATTTCGCCTCCCCATTTCGAAGCTCAGAAACACAAAAACACACACAACCATACCCATTTACTTTCGCTCACTCGGAAAAGCTTCATTATCGCGCAATTGTCTGTCCGGCTGCTGAATGTTGGGGGGTTCGCGATCGTATCTCAGCTTTCCTTCCTTCGACGATACATAGGAATGTAGAAGGTAAAAGCGATGTTTGTAGCTCTCGCAATTGAAGCTACGAGTTTTGACAACAACAGCATATGTCAATTTCTTGATTTTACTTAGACTAATTAAACCAAATTGAAATTACGATGTTTATAAGCTTTGACATTCATGTACATAGAAGAAACACGTTTTTGATGAATACATTGAGATTTAAATTGCGAAAAAAAAATCCACGTTCTCCGGTGGGAATCGAACCCACGATTTCCAATTAGATAGACGGGCCCGTCTATTCCTCTAAGCTACGGCGCAGGGGCCTACATCGTCGAAACCAAAACATGACGCTGAAAGCGAGCGCCCATCAGCATCGGACGGACGCCGACGACGGGAACATTCAAAACAACATGCATGCGCTTCGCTTCATCCGCCCTTCTTGTCACTTTCTTCGACGCAACGACGGGTGGCGGCTCATTTTCACACCGACTGGGATTCAATTGAAATTTTCAAATTGTCTAAAATGTATGTTTGCTTAATATTTTTATGGATAATAAACTATTTCAGTAAAATATGCATAGCATACATTAACATTACACAGATTTGACGGTTGTTACACTCATTAATTGAGTTATAACAGAGAAATTCATTCGAAGTCGAACGAGCGTGCGTGAGCTTGTGAGTGCGAAACAAAATGGCATCTGCGACGACGCGGCAGCGTCGGTTCATCGGTGACGATGACAGTCGGGCTGAGCGACGACGACGGCGCCTTGTTTCCATTGACGATTGAAAACATTGTTTACAAACTTCGCCTGAAAATTTCAATTGAAATTGAAAATGTAGGACCCTGCTACGGCGCCACTTGATTGCCTCTGCTGCTTGACGGTGTAGAACTGAACTCGATTCTACTACAGATTTGTGCGCTTAAAATCGTGAGTAGATGCAAAAGTCGGCTATTTTGGCAGCTTTCTTTCGATTCTTACGAACTTGTCTTTAACCCTTTCGAACCGGAGGGGTCATATATGACCCCAACATAGACACGGCTGTATAAATTCACACATTTAATAAAACAGAACACTGTCTTCTGCGAGGTTATTGCAAATTGAGCCCTCTATTAAGGAAAAATGAGAATATTTGAGACTTAATTGACAACCTAGAACATCCTGAACATCATGAATTTTGAAGAAACGAAATAATTGATATACCAGTTGTTCTAAAAGTTGAAATTGAATATGGGCAGTGCCGGATTTAGGCTTCGGGGGGGCCCGGGGCAAACTCTAAGGAGGTGGCCCCCCAAAATAAAGATTTTGAATATATAAATTGTACATTAACGATTTCTCTTCAATGTTTTGTATTCAAGTATAAAGAAAATCGTGTTAAGTACTGTTCCTTTTAATTCCACTAAGAATTTGCATCCTATCGTATCTGGCAAAGAATGCAAATTCTTAGTGGAATTAAAAGCAACAATACTTAACACGATTTTCTTTATATGTACACTGAACTGCCCTAATGTACAGGTATTCCACTAACAAGCCCAGGTTCATCATCATCGTCTTGTTCTCGTTTTTTTGCTAATTTTTGTGGTTTTGAATACTATGACACACAACTGTTTTGTTTTCTAACAAAGGACTCTAGCGGGCAACTGTAGAAATAATACTAAAAATATTTTTCGAGATGTTCTTAATAACTAAGTTTCCAAAACTGCCCCGAATTTTCCGAGTATCTCCAGGAATCATTATCTTCTTTTTCCCATAATATCTGTCCTCAAAGAACTGACGCAGATGGGTATTAAGTAGTTGTTTGTAAGAAATGTTGTTTTGTTGTATTTTGAAGTTCTAAAAATGTTTTACTGTTGAATTTAACAAGAACTTCCAAGGGGTTTTATATAAACTCGCCAATGACAAAATTTAATTAAAAAAGCTTTATTTTTCATGATTATTGAATATTTTTATACCTATCTAGATTTGAATTTACTGCAACTAAGCATTAAATCTGGTCCCTCAAAATAGTCATTTTGGAAAATACACTTCAATTCTACAGTTGGATTGTTTAGCAAATAAAATGTAGTTTTTTTTACTTAATCGAAAGAGCAAAATATTGTTGCACCAAACATTATGAAACTAAAGATTATGATGTAAAATTATAAATAAAATATGAAAGTTTGCATTTTCATGTAAAAGTTTAGACTATGAAATAATCTGGATATCCTTAAAGAACCCAACTATATCTACCTTAGGAAATGTTTAAAATATAATCTTCCATTGAAGGGCATTTATATGGTTTTGTTGAAGGAAATATATAGTGCTTCAGGATTCTTGGGGGGGGGGGCCTTAACCGGGGGGCCCGGGGCACTTGCTCCCATTCCCCCCCTTAAATCCGGGCTTGAATATGGGTTAGGTTCATATTTATTCAACCTTCGTCTGGGATGTTCTAGGTGCTCTGAACTGTCCAATAGTGAAGTCCTTCAAATCTACAAAAATAATTTTATGTATTTTCACTATAAATAATAGAAATGCATAATCTACTGGGATCCATAAAGCTCTTTAATGTCTTCTGGAATAAGGATATTCCAGGTCAGCCTTGGAGTTCAGAACTTCAGATCTACACTCGCAACAGCCTTATCTGTTATACTGAGTAACGTTACATAATCAATCACGGTTGCTGGACCAATCTGAAGTCTACCAGATATTATTGAGGACAAGGTTGTTAGAAACCAAAGATGTCCGTCAAAATGGCCGCCTTGCAATTCGTTCAAAACTTCAAGAGCACAAATCTAATTATATGTCAGGCTAACAAGATTGAAAATGCTAATTGTTGCTTGCTCACTCGCATAGAACATTGAGTAATATTTCCAGCCCGCTTCATTTGTTGGATCTCCAGATTTATGCTCACAAAAATGCGAGGCAAAATACAGAACTTTGAAAGTGGACGCAAGGGACCTTCACCTTAAAAACCTTTGGGACATTCAAGGTTGTCCAAACTGTCCTATAATAAAGTCTTTCAAATCTACAAGAATGCCCGGCTAGAAAATTATATCAAGATAATTCCGTAGCTCATCTCTTTTGACAATTCCTCTGCATAGGACAAATTATGGTCAAAATAGTCCTTTTGTGCGTGCTTAAGTGCTTTTAATGTGGTTAGTGTTAACTTTGATTTCAACATGTCAAAATTAGAATTTAAGAATAGTATTAGGAATATAGGATAATCAAACAATCTGTGCGTCCATGACGAAGATAGTGATCAAATAAATAATAATAGGGGAACTTACGTATTTTTGGCAGTTTTGACCTCTTCGTCATGGGAGGTTCTTTGAAACCTGTAGGTCTCACAGTTGGCCTCAAATCCTTCCCAACCAAGCTGAGTTATATGCCCAAATTTCAGGCAATTCGGCCCACAAAAACCCCGCATGACGAAGAGAACAATCCTGCCGATAATACCCTTCGTCACCCTATTCATTCATTTATTTAGTATAACATCAAATTCAAGATAAAACTGAATCAACAATATTTCTCCATAATACACGGTTCGTGGCTGCCGCTCTCCATCCTCGGTCGCGCCCGATGCTCGCCAAGTCACGCTCCACCTGGTCCGCCCATCGTGCTCTCTGCGCTCCACGCCTTCTTGTGCCAACCGGATCAGTTGCAAACACCAGCTTTGCAGGGTTGTCCGGCATTCTTGCAACATGCCCTGCCCACCGTATCCTTCCGGCTTTGGCCACCTTCTGGATGCTGGATTCGCCGTAAAGTGCAGCTAGCTCGTGGTTCATCCTTCTCCGCCACACACCGTTCTCCTGCACACCGCCGAAGATCGTTCTTAGCACGCGTCGCTCGAAAACTCCGAGTGCTTGTAGGTCCTCCTCGAGCATGGTCCATGTCTCGTGTCCGTAGAGGATTACCGGTCTTCAGGCGGTTTCAGGCGGGTGTACAGCTCTGCCACCGTTCCAAATGTTCTGGCAATAATATCCATGTCGTCTGCAAAGGACACAAATTGACCGGATTTTGTGAAAATCGTTCCCCGGCTGTTGAGCCCGGCTCGTCGCATCACACCTTCCAGAGCGATGTTGAAGAGTAGGCATGAGAGTCCGTCACCTTGTCTCAGTCCCCGGCGAGATTCGAATGAACTGGATAGTTCACCCTTACGCAGTTTTGCACACCGTTCATCGTTGCTTTAATCAGTCTAGTCAGCTTCCCAGGAAAGCCGTTTTCGTCCATGATTCTCCATAGCTCTGCGCGGTCGATACTGTCGTATGCCGTTTTGATGTCGATGAACAGGTGATGCATTGGGACCTGGTATTCACGGCATTTCTGGAGGATTTGCCGTACGGTAAAGATCTGGTCCGTTGTCGACCGGCCGTCGATGAAGCCGGCTTGATAACTTCCCACGAACTCATTCGTTTTAGGTGACAGACGACGGAAGATGATCTGGGATAGCACTTTGTAGGCAGCATTCAAAATAGTGATCGCCCTGAAGTTCTCACATTCCAAATGGTCGCCTTTCTTGTGAATGGGGCAGATTACCCCTTCCTTCCACTCCTACGGTAGCTGTTCGGTTTCCCAGATCCTGACTATCAGCCGATGCAGACAGGTGGCCAACTTTTCTGGGCCCATCTTGATGAGTTCAGCTGCGATACCATCCTTACCAGCTGCATTTGGGGAAGCTCAGACATTTACTTGAGAGGCTCCAGTTTAAAGCGCTGATTGTAGATCGGAAGGAATTTCTCGGCCTATCTTGATGCATGGGAAATTCCTTGCCTGAATCGCCCAAGAAACCGTTTTTCTTCGATCGCAGTACGCAGTTGAGAAGAAATGACAATTCAAATGGCACTCACTGTAGAAAGTTTCTGCCAGGAATCGGTCAAGAAATTTCTTGAGCGATTCCTTTTAAAATCGAAACTAGGCTTAACGGAATACTTAACCCTCTTCTAATGGCTTTGGGACAGAACGTCGAAGGACAAAAGGTCGAATGGCACAAAAGGTCGAATGGGACAAAAGGTTGAATGGGACAAAAGGTCGAATAGGACAAAAGGTCGAATGGCACGAAAATTTTAGTAGATCATTTTACCAGCTGGTATTTCTCCCTTATAAGACATCATTTTTTGAGAAGTCTTTGTTTCCGCTCATTGAGAGCAACATTGTAGTGCTGTTATTGATATCATATGCATTTCAGCTACTAACATTCCTATAGAAAATTTTTCCTTCTTTTATTTATAGGCTGTTCTTTCAAGTTATGTTAACATAGTATTTATTTAATGGCAATTTAATTTGGTTTTTTGTTCCGGAATTTTTCCCTCTTAAATTTATAGGTTGTTCTTTTAACTTTTGTTACTGAAATAGTGATTGACTCCTCCGTTCTAACTGTACTGCAGACATATTCATTGACTACTTGTGCTTAGTGATCACCTCTCTTGGATTGATAGGTAGATCCTAATAATTATTCTGTATAAGTAAACAATTTCATTTTGTTTGTTCATACACGCGTTACGCCAAAAATTGAGAACTTTCGAACCCCCTCCCCCTGTCCTATACTAAAAATATTGCTTGTTACACTTTTGCAAACCCCACTCTCCTCTATAAGCGTGACGTACTTCATGGATCACCTCTATAATACCAAGAGATTTTTCCTTTTCTAATTTATAGACTATTTGGCTTTATTTAATAGCTGTAACGATTCGAGTTCCAATGACAATATTCCGATCTATGATTCATCCTTCTTCAACCCAAAGGCTGTTCTTTCAAGGAATAATGTTTTCCATAGTTAACCTTAATGAATAACATTACTTTTCATCATTTATGGGCATCTATTTCGAATTGCAATGCGGTAATAAATTGCTGCATGTAAGCTATTGCAAGTTGTTTTGTAATTTTGGTATCTTTGGTTCTTTTTTTTTAATCGTCGTTTCTCTGTCGAATTCTGCTCACTTTTTCATGTCCTTCAATTTGTCTTTAGTCTATTTAACCTTATTGCCCTTTTCGACCTTTTGTCCATTCGACCTTTTGTCTCATTCGACCTTTTGTCCTTCGACCTTATGTCTTTCGACCTTTTGTCATAGATTCGGCCAAGGCAAAGAAAGCCCTTCTGTGAAAGTGCTCAATAAGCCTCAAACCGAAAAGATGTTTGCCAAGCTCCAGGGGGAACATAAAGCTATAAAGAATAAAAATAAGGGAAGGAGAACTTCAAGAGAGATTCAGAGAGGTTTTATAGCGCTTCAAAGGAAGGCTTCAGTGCATTCCAAATAGGTTCCTGGCGGTTATAGGGGGGCTTTCATATGAGCTTCAGATGGGTATCAAGGCATTCCAGGGAGTGTCAAAGCAGTTCCAGAGAGTTTTTGGAAGCTTCACAGACTTCAGCTGAGCTTTTAGGGCGTAAGAATCGTTTTAGAAGCGTTTCAGGGTGTTACAGTGGATCTCAAGGGGTTCCCGAGGGTTTAAAGGGCTTCACAGGCATAAGTGTGAGCTTGAGAGAAGCTTCAGTGGGTTTTAGCTGGGTTCCCGATGGTTGAAGACGGTTTCATAGGCCCTAAGATTAGCTGCAAATGAGTATCAGGGTGTTTCAGACGTATTTCAAGGGATTTCAACGCGTTTCAGAGAACTTCAGAAGGGTTACAAGGAGGTTTTTGGAGCTTCAGCTTGGCTTCAGGTGATCTTTTAGGGGTTTCAGGGCGTTTCAGAGAGGTTAAAGGCATTTTAGGGAAGAGAAATTGTAGGTAAGCTTTAAGGGGACTTCAAGCGAGTTTCAGGGCGTTTTAAAGGAAAAACTCCATGGTTCATCTTTTGATGAATTGGGACAAAGTTGTTCTTGTTCGCAGTGATCTAACAATTGCTTGCAGTTTTTCATATAGAACATTTTCCACGAAATTCCTTTCCCGGGAAGAGTGGCTATCTGGAGAGAAGTATTTCGGAAGGCATTACTCTGATGGCTCCCTTCTAGAAAGTCAAGCTGTGCTTGTGTCCACTCTTATGAGCTCAGGCTACATCAGGTTGACTCCCTTGGAAGACACTGCACCGTTTTTCAGGTAGAAATCTTTGCTTCTATGTTCGAAATACAATGTGTTTGTGACGATGGCGAAATTTCCAAATGAAGAAAAACGTGCCTCTGAAGCCGACCTACTGATATCTGATTCCAATGCAGTGGCACTGCAATCACTACTTAGTTAGAAGAGTGTTTTTTATTATTTTTAAGAAAGATATTTGAGAAAATATTGTATTTATACAATTCGATATACCAAACAGCACTCTTTTAGGCTAGCATCGATACACCATCAATCCCCCAAAACTAACCTGCAGAAGCACGTAACCGTTTCCTCCACGTCCAACGGCAGAATTATCCCGGATCCACCCATAATCTTGCTCAGATTACTGGCGGAAGCCGTCGACGCACCTCCGCCACCGCCGTCATTGTTCGGAATCGACGAGTAGCGCACCGAGAGGTTCTTCGAGGCCGAACTGGCCCGATTGGTGATGGCATTCAGCACCGCCGTGGTCCACATTCTGGAAAATCGATTACCACCGCCACTGCTGCCGGAGGACACTCTGTTCATAATCCAGCGCCGGATACAGCAGCAACAGCAGCCCCCAGCTTCACCAGCAGCACGTTGCCGTTGTTGCCGATGACGACGACGACGACGCCCCCCACAGCAATCAGCAATTTTGATCGACGATCGGATTTTGTTTTCACCAGCACTAGCTATCAATCAGCGGCACCACTTACATACATATATTGGAAAGCACTTGTTTTCCCACTACGAACAAGGCTCAGCACTTGGCTCGGCACATACAACTTCACTGTGGAACGTATTAGGGTGGGTCATTATGATTGTTTTTTGCAGATTGAAGTTTTTAGGTATATCGTTTTGAGATTCAAAACTTGCAAATAAATGTGGAAAATGGGACGTTTGAAATAAAAATTGTTGAATTGGGATGAAAATTTCCATCGTGAACATTGTAGTCATGTGGATATGAGATGTTAGAATCTTCATTTATTCCATTTATCAACTAAGGCTCTGTGAGGCTATACGCAACGCAGTAAAACCGGTTTAATTTTCAACGAATTAAATATTCAAAGTTCTTCAAATCATCCTGAAGATCAGGTCACATGATCAACCATAATACCCAGGACTTTTTATATGTCTCCGGTTCACAAGACATATCCAATCAGGTTCTACAAATCCAGATGGAACATTCAAGATTAATTTTGAGGTGTGTAAGACATTCTAGGTTCATCCGAAGCTTCAGCACCGACGAACCGACGTGACAGTGGTGATTCAAAACTGTCCCCCCCAAATTTAACGGTCGACCAGTGAAGCGAGCGAACGCTTCTGTCAAATCAGCGCAGACACGAACCTCTTCCTATATGAATACACGGGGGTTTGAAATCATGCTACCAAAACAACGCGAACCGTTATAGAGGAGGCGGTAGTGTTCGGCTATTTTTCATCATGGCGTCGGGGACAACAAATTTGAATTTATTTGTTCTAGCTGTCACGTCGGTTCGTCGGTGGCTTCAGGTCAACTGTCCTGTGTGCATTTATGATCAATGAGTCCATACGCAGCTTGCAACCTAGATGTTCTGGGTTCTCCAAGTCATCTTGGACATAAAGTCATATGATCTACCGCAGCAACCGGAGATCTGAACGTGACCCCGGCTAACGCTTCAACGCAAAATGGGTCATTTATGCTGAAGCGCGGTGTGTGAAACCTTACTGGGTGTATTAATATCTTCCTAAAAATCAGTTCTGCGAGTCCATTCCAATTTCAATTCAATCCGAGTGCATTTCAATTTAGATGTTCTAGCTTCTCCAAATCTCCCGGGAAATAAAGTCATACGATCCACTACACCAACCAAAGCACTGTACGTCAACCCGGCAAACGAAACCTGAGAGATAAATTTGTAAAAAAATACTGCTTGTTTTGGTGGGATTTGAACTCACGACCAGGCTTGTAAACATTCGACACTTTTCACTACCTTCGTTTCGTGCGTCAGCTTGCTTTGTTTCATTCGAGCGCGACCGCTACCCCTTACACACAACACGAGCGGCAGAACGAAGATCAATAAACAAAAAAGTGGATCAAATCATCGTCGTCTGACACGATGACATTTGTCTAATTCCAGCTTTTTGAAAGATTTCAGCCAATTTTGATTAAGATTGGTATGATATTAGTTTATTCGTGTGTGATAAATCGATTAAAACACATGGGTAATTCTCGCTGAGACCGGCCCACTATTTACACCTTGTCTTCAAAAATGTTTAAGGTGCCGATTTTCTGAAAGCCCTCGCCTAAAAAGTAAGAAAAATGCATTTGGTTACTCAAATTGATGGACCCCCCGTTAGTTAGAGCCACAACAATTTTTGCAGACCCCTCGATTTTGGTGAAATGGTGGCTTACTAAAACCGTTATAACTCGGGGCCGGTCTCAGCGAGAATTACCCACATACATTTATCCAAAACATCTCTCTATATGGGAAAGACAGCAATAACAAAAACCGAACCATCTTCCGAAGACGCAATCGTGGTCAAGCGCATTCATTCGACATTTTTGTTCCGTACAGTAGTTTGATCGCTTGTGTTGCGAATGTTGGAGACAAAGGCAGCCGAATATCGACGAAAAGGTGTCAAAGACTGTGATCGCTAACAAGACTGCTCACGACTCCGTATCGCAGGTCCGGCGCTTTAACCATACACACTTAGAAAAAATCACCGACTTCGGTAATATTTTACCGAAATCTCAACCGTTAAGATTTTGCCGGACAAGTTCGGTGACGTTTACCGAACTTCGTTAAAATTTGACAGATAAACGATAACATTTCACCAAAATTTGGTAATTTTTACAGGATTTCAGTAAAAACCATTACCTGCACGCCACAATAGATCAACAATTGGTCGCAGTGGAAATGTACCCAACAAGGAAAAAAAAAAAAAAATTACCGAACGCTCAACAGTTGAGATTTCGGTAAAAATTACCGAACGCGACTGCTGTGTACATTTGTGAAAAAATATATCATTTGTTTTGATGGGATTTGAACCCACAACTCCATATCGCTAGTCCGGCGCTTTTACCAACTACGCTGCATAAAAAGTTACGATTCTGCGGAATAGAAATTCAAACTGGATTCGAAGCACCTGAAGCACCATTAGGGCTCCGATTAGGGTGTCCCTTTTTCACAACTTTACCTCTCCTTCGGCCCTCAGATGCCAATATCCCACACTCTCGCGGCCAACGAACAACAAGTGCGAGCGTATTGTTTTTAGAATATCGATATCGAAGCTCGACTGACACATACTTCGTCACCGACAAATCCAGTTTGACTTTCTATTCCGCAAAATCGTAACTTGTTCTGTGGTGGAGCCTCGAAGCCGTGCGGTTAGGGTCACCAAGCTTGGGGTGAGGGTTCGATTCTCGCTCCGGGCGATGAAACTTTTCATAAGAATAGTTTCCTCTCCATCAGTGGATAATGCATGCTCCGTGTGTCCCTTGTCTAATGTTAAGTTTCATTTATTCTGTACAGCCTCTGGCTGAAGACGGTGTCCGCGTCTTTAGTTGGTTAAGTCGCCGGACTAGCGACACGAAGTCGTGGACCATCGTCCACCAAATCGTGGAGTCGTCCCACCAAAACAAATGGTATTTTATTTACAGATTTTTTTTTCCTAATTTGTCAATTAAACGCACTATGCCTTTAAATGCTCTTCTATTTTTTAGTCTATTTAAGACATACTGGCCGACTGGTATAGCCGGACAAGGGCAATACATTTATTGTCATACATGAGTTGCGTTTCAGGACCGATTTCAAAGTTTTTGAATCAAAATTACTGGTACCTAATGGTTCTAGTTTCTAAATCTGCAACACAAAATGTCATTGGCCACATTCCCGAGTATTCTGGCCAGCTGATTCCCCAAAGGAAGTTACCCCAGTTTTTTTTTATCAGATTGGAGACTTGCCTTGCGACATGTCAAATTCCGTGAATTTACAACAAAAATTCATTGAATGATAATCCAGGGATAGTTTGTCGCATTGGTCCTGGATCTTCGCCATCTGGTTCCCTCGAGGAAGTGGCTTGACTTCAATCGTATCAAATCCTGACTTTTGATTTTTCCAATTGCAATGAAATTCCGAAACAAAGCTAAGACATTTTTTATTGCATCCTTCTGGAATTGCTTCAGGTTGGTATTCCCGCTGGATTTTATTTTTTCCTTTTTTTGCTAGAATTTCTTCTGTGATTCCTCCAGAAGAAGAAGATTCTTCTAAGATTTCTTCAGAAGTTCTTTTGGACATTTCTCCTAGAATTTATTTTGGTATGTATTCTGCAGTTCCTTCAGTGATTTTTCCAAGAAGGAATACTCCCAGACACTTTTCTGGGAGTCCTCCAGAAGACGTTTCTGGGGTACTGCAAGGATTTCTTTCTGGGGTTTCTCCCGGACTTTCTTCTGGTATTCATCCTGAAGTTCCTTCTGTTTTTTTATGCATTGTAAATTTTGAGGATGGTTTAGGAATTCCTTCAAAAATACCTCCAGATTTTTGTCTGTGACCTTTGCCAAAAAATCTTCTTTTGAATCTTCAAATCATTTCTTCTGAGATCCCTCAAGGAGTTTTTATTAGAGACATTCTTCTACGGTTGGAGATCCGACTGATTTTTTTTCCAGTGTTTGTTTTTCAGGAATTCCTTCTAAGATCCTTAAGAATATTTCTTCAAAAGTTTTATTCTGGAATAACTATTTTCAGCATGAATCAAGAAAACCGTCCATGCTTGAGAAATTCCTCCAAGGATTCAGAGGAAGTTGGCACTCTCAGTCTTGAAAATTAAACGTTTTTATTCTATACTGCTCGATGTTTCGGCATTGGGATGTGGCCAAGGGAAAAATTGGTATATTTCTAGGTCTAGGATTATTTCAGAAATTACACCGGGGTTTCTTTCAAAAAACCACACATGGATTCCAGCGTTTTTATTTTCTTCTGAATCAAAACTGTAGAATCATTTGTAAAATTTCTCCAGATATTTCTTTTAAAAAAATCTTCCAATATTGCTTCAGACATATTTTTAGGGATACCTTAAGTTTCTGATTACATTTTCTTAAAATTTTATGTAGCAAACCTTCAATGAACTCCTCCCCAAATGGCTCCATTGATTCATTAGATTTTTCATCAATCTCGTCACGCAAGAACTGTCTATTTTAAACCCCACTCCCCAAATGGAACACTTTTTGTATGGAGCCTCAATTTTTTTTGCATGGGGTTGTTACACTTAGGCCCATATAGCCGAGGCGGTAAACACACGGGTATTCAGCATGACCATGCTGAGGGTGACGGGTTCGATTCCCGGTCGGTCCAGGATCTTTTCGTAAAGGAAATTTCCTTGACTTCCTTGGGCATAGAGTATCTTCGTGCCTGCCACACGGTATACACATGCAAAATGGTCATTGGCAGAGGAAGCTCTCAGTTAATAACTGTGGAAGTGCTCATAGAACACTAAGCTGGCTTTGTCCCAGGAGGACGTTACGCCAAGAAGAAAGAGAGAGAGAGAGAGAGTGTCACACTTTGCTGATCCCCCTCCCTTCTATAAAGCGTGACGTATGGACGTTCTCCCTTCAGAAATAATTCCAGGAATTCCTGTAAAAAGCAATTCAATATTTTTTTTCAGAAATTCCTCCTTCATAAATTCTTTCAGCGATTCTTCAACGAATTTCTTCAAAGCTTCTCCAATAATTTCTTCTGATTTTTTAAAAGAGTTTCTTCTACCGTGGAATCTACTTAAAAACTCGGCCAGAGGTTACTTATAGGGATTTTTTTTATAGAAAACTCTCCAGAGGTTCCTTAAAAATTTATCAGTTTCCTCAGTTGTATCTCTAGGGGTTCCAGAAATTCCTCCAGCAGTTTTTTTTTTCAAATTTTCAAAAGATTTCCTTTGTAATGTGTACAGATTTTTTCCACGAACTCTCCAGACATTTTTTCAGGAATTTGTCCAAGGATTCTATTGAAAATTACCGCAGGAATTCCTTCAGAAGGTCATTCATATTTTATCAGCGATTCCAGTAGCTATTTCTCTAGAGATTTCCCTTCAGAAGTTGTTCCAGATATTCCTCAAAGCATTTCCTCAAAAATTCAACCAGGAGATTGTCTAGAAATTTTTGCAGGAGTTTCCGGGGATTCCTATAAAAATATGTTCACGAATTCTTCCGGGAAATGTTTCAGAAAATCCTCTATGAATTTTGGTTAAGGGATTTCTTCTGGATTTTTTCAAACATTTAAAGTTTTTTTGTAGGAGTTCCACCAAGGGTATTTCCAGGTGAGGTATTCTTCTAGGAAATTCATCAGCAACTTCTAAAATTCCTTTAGGAATTTTTCTGGGATTCTTTTAGATATCCCTCAAAGGCATTATCAAAATATCTCCAAAAATTATTTCAAGGATTCCATCAGAAATTCCTCCACGGATTCCTTCTAAAGCTGCCCTAGAAATCTCCTCGGAAATATCTCCTGAGACTCCTCTAGTAGTTAAAGAAATTCTTCATGAATGTCAGCAAGGGATTTCCTAAGAAAATTTTCCAACGATTTTTTTTCAGGATTTCATCTAGATTATTTTTTTTTTTTTTCATTTCAGCATTTATTTTGGAAATTCTAAGGATTTAGGCTAACTGAAAAAATCTTCAGAAGGTTTTTTTTTGGAATTTCTCTTGCGGTTCCTGCAGAAATATCTCCTAAAATTCCTTCGGGGACGTCTCTAAATATTTTTCTATATTTTTAGAGTAGTATTTTATGAAATTAGAATACTGGAGAAACTATTCAAGGGTTCCCTGACAGATTTTTTTCAATAAATTCCCTGGATAGAATAGAATTTCCTGAAAGAATCCTCGAAAAAAAAAACCTTCAGCAATTTTATGCAGAACTTGCAGTCAAACGTACCTACCGGAGAAACTCATGAAGAAATTTCTCAATAAATTTATTGAGGAAGTTCTGAAGCAACTCCTGGCAGAACTGCTAGAGATTTCTTGAAAAATTTCTTGCAAAATGGCTGAAAGATATTAGTGGACAAAACTTTTTTTTTTTTTTGTTTTTATTTATGTGTATTTTAACTAGTTGCTAATTCTACACTCGGTGGACAAAACTTCCTGAAGCAATAATTTCTCAAAAAAAACCTTAGAGCCTAGAGGAATTTTCGAAAAAGAATTTAGCAGCAAGAATTTAAACAAATCTGGAAGAATTCTTGAAGGAATTACATATATCAATGTCTAAGAAATAGAATCTTTTGATGGAAACTCTGAAGGAATGCCAGGAAAACTAGAAAATGCTCTGCAATAATTTTAAGAAAAACATCTTGAAGTATTCCTGCAGAAACACCAAGAAAAAATCCTAAAGGGACTTTTGGAAGAATTGATGGAAGAATCTCCAAAAGGATTCTTGAAGAATCCTCGAGATAATTTCTGAAAGAATGCCTGAAGAAAGGTCAATAAATGCCAAGAGAAGTATATGATGTATTCTCAGCAGGAATATCCGACAATCTTTTGGAAAACCCTCCGAAAAAAGCTTTTAATATAGGACCGAGATGAACTAGCCTAGGGTTAAAAATGTCGTTAATACAGACAAACAAAAAGCTTTTAAAAGGATGTCCTGATAATTTTCTATAGTAATTTCTGAAAAAATGCCAAGAAGAATCCCAGAGGAGTTTCTGAGTAGAACCATGGAAGAATTTACGAGAAACTCCAACAAAATTTCAGAAAGCCTTCCTACAAAAAGAATGAATTATTAAAGGAATCTATAAAAAAATTGGGATGAATTCCCAACAGAAATCTCTTGAGCTGGAGGAATATCTTGAAGGGTTTCTTGAGATAGTTCTAAATGAATTCCTGGAAAAATTTTGAAGATTTTCTTTGGAGGAACTCTAAATAAATTCAGAAAAAATCGTAAAAATATTACACTAAGGAGTTTCATCCGCATTACTTTTTTTACAGTATTTTTTTGAGAAATTATTAAAGGAATTTGAGAAGTAATTTATAAGCAATTCCTAGATCCTAGATCCATAAACTTACTGGTCCTTGGATTAATTAGAGCGAAATTGTAACAGTTATTTTTTTATGTTATGGCGTCTTCAGTTTCATCCAAATAATGTCTCAAAACTGCCTATATGTATAGCGAAATTCTGGTGGGGAGTGTTTTCACTCCTTTGATATTATTTCATTTAAACCTTTCGCACAAAATAGGCAATAACTGTACTTTGGGTATAGAAAACAAATTATTCTCTGTTGACGCTTTGACAGTAGTAATACACGAAAAAAAATTAAACTTCAGGAATTCCTTCAGAAATCTTTCCTTTTTTTCGGAACTCCCTTGCGGACTTTCAACAGAAATCTTCTACGACAACTTTCCAAGATTCCAGAAGAAAATCCGGGAGAAAACCTAAAAGGAACTTCTTGAGGCATTGCATAACGTTTTGAGGAATATCAAAAGTATGTTTTTGAAGAACTATTTTCCTGAAAATGCTGGTAACTCTATACTTTGAATGCATTGATAAAGTAACTGAAGGTAATATTTTGGTTTAGAGAATCTACTTGGATATATTTCAGAACAGATAGACACATTTGATATCTTGGTTGATTTTGTAGAATGAATGGACCAAAATTACGTACTATTTTTCGAGGACATAGAATATCTGTAATGCGCTGATACGATAGTAAATGTTAGTATTTTAACTTAGAGCATCTACTAGGATATGTTTTGGTGCGATAGAAAATCTTTCAAGTGTTTGATGATCTGGTAGATCATGTTATCTAATTTCAGGAAAAAATTAAGTGTCCTCAATTTCTGAAATACTTTTGAATAGATAAAAATAGCTTCCTTGATTCAATGAGTCTTACTAAACATGTTCTGCTAGGAGGAACACGTTGAGAATTCATGTGTTTATTTGAATCTTCCAGTATTACAACTCCAGGACAGTTTAGATGACCTCTAGAACATAGTTTCCCAACCTTCGTTTCGTGATCCCCCAACTGCTTGCAGGCACGCTGCGATTGTTCTACGAAAAGCGGGGTAACAACAGACTGGGGGGTCGCGAAAGCCAAGGTTGGGAAGCGATGACCTAGAACATCACGAAAAAATTGATTGATTGATTGATTGATTTGTCTTTATTTAAGAGACTTACAGCTCTTGGTTGGTTCGTCTCTATCCAAAAAAATCACGAAAAAAGATATTTACTATCGTTTATAAGGATTTCCTTAAGTATTAAGATGTATACCATTGGAAAAACATAATCCCTAAATATGTGTAGAAAAAAGTCGTCCCGAAAGCGTTAAACTGCTTATCAGAAAGCTAAACTGAATCGATAGAGTGATATCCTACGTATTTCAATACATATTTGGAATCCTGAAGTTAAGCAAAAGTTTTAATCTTATGACACTGCCACTTCATCACGACAATGACCCACCCTAATACGACAGGTACGACACTTCAGATATGGATATGATTCAGGCACAGCACACAGCACTTCCGCCGACGGGATCTCGTCGCTATCTCGCTTCCAGGGGAGAATGCTCTCTTATCACTTAACACACAACACCTTCGCACTATCTCTCCTCAACAAAGGTGACGCAGCGTTTCGCGCGTATCGGGAACACCATAACAGCCACCACTGACTGCACACCGTTAAGATAGCAGAGAAGGCAATTTCACTTTCACGCACGCAGATAATCACGGTGGCTCTAAGTAAAGAGCAAATTTTATTACCACCCACACCTTGACTCCGATTTCAGGGGGTTCGGAGGTCTACCCGGTAACAAATATGTCCTGTCCTGACGGCACAGGACTACGATAGACACTGCACTACTGGCTTGATGCCCCCGCTCACTCGTCCGTCGAGCTTGTTGGAAATCCGCTAAATTGAATTTTCGAACACGGAACACGCGACACTTTTTTCTTGCACTTGTACCGATTGCGCTAGAACAGCGAGGGACACAGCACGTAAACCGCGGAACAACAACAGCGCACCACCGATGATGATAGTGCTAATTCTAGAGGTAGTTAGATATTATGTGTGCGAAACTCGGGGAGCAACAAAACAAGAACAACACGTGAGTCGTCGACGTCGACGTCCAACAACACGGGGGTGAGGTACGCAATAGGCTTCTTCCGAAAAGCCAAGGTGTAGGTAGTAGATTCGCTGCGCACAACAACACACATCACCGCAACCGAACCGTTTGTTCCCCAATGATAACCAACGAACCGCGCCAACGAGCCCAACCAGCTAGGCAATCCAACGCAACAACGGGTGTTCCGCTCCTCCGCGTGTGCACCTACCAGTGTGCCGTGTGGCTCATCTCTGTGTTGCTTTACTTTCCTTAAAAGGCAATGGCGTGTGTAGGGGGGGGGGGCTCCTGCATAACTTCTTGATAAGCTCCTGTTTAAGTTCTTGAAAAGCTCATGCTTAGCTTCTTGCAAAGCTCCTGCTTAGCTTCTTGCTAACTCCTGCTAAGCTTCTTGCTAAGCTCCTGCTTAGCTTCTTCCTAAGCTTCTTCTTAGCTTCTTGCTGAGCTTCTGCTTAGCTTCTTGCCAAGCTTCTGCTTAGCTTCTTGTAAGCTTCTGCTTAGCTTCTTGCTAAGCTTCTGCTTAGCTTCTTGCTAAGCTTCTGCTTAGCTTCTTGCTAAGCTTCTGCTTAGCTTCTTGCTAAGCTTCTGCTTAGCTTCTTGCTAAGCTTCTGCTTCGCTTCTTGCTAAGCTTCTGCTTAGCTTCTTGCTAAGCTTCTGCTTAGCTTCTTGCTAAGCTTCTGCTTAGCTTCTTGCTAAGCTTCTGCTTAGCTTCTTGCTAAGCTTCTGCTTAGCTTCTTGCTAAGCTTCTGCTTAGCTTCTTGCTAAGCTTCTGCTTAGCTTCTTGCTAAGCTTCTGCTTAGCTTCTTGCTAAGCTTCTGCTTAGCTTCTTGCTAAGCTTCTGCTTAGCTTCTTGCTAAGCTTCTGCTTAGCTTCTTGCTAAGCTTCTGCTTAGCTTCTTGCTAAGCTTCTGCTTAGCTTCTTGCTAAGCTTCTGCTTAGCTTCTTGCTAAGCTTCTGCTTAGCTTCTTGCTAAGCTTCTGCTTAGCTTCTTGCTAAGCTTCTGCTTAGCTTCTTGCTAAGCTTCTGCTTAGCTTCTTGCTAAGCTTCTGCTTAGCTTCTTGCTAAGCTTCTGCTTAGCTTCTTGCTAAGCTTCTGCTTAGCTTCTTGCTAAGCTTCTGCTTAGCTTCTTGCTAAGCTTCTGCTTAGCTTCTTGCTAAGCTTCTGCTTAGCTTCTTGCTAAGCTTCTGCTTAGCTTCTTGCTAAGCTTCTGCTTAGCTTCTTGCTAAGCTTCTGCTTAGCTTCTTGCTAAGCTTCTGCTTAGCGTCTTGCTAAGCTTCTGCTTAGCTTCTGCTTAGCTTCTTGCTAAGCTTCTGCTTAGCTTCTTGCTAAGCTTCTGCTTAGCTTCTTGATAAGCTTCTGCTTAGCTTCTTGCTAAGCTTCTGCTTAGCGTCTTGCTAAGCTTCTTGCTTAGCTTCTTGCTAAGCTTCTGCTAAGCTTCTGCTTAGCTTCTTGCTAAGCTCTTGCTTAGCTTCTTGCTAAGTTCTTGTTAAGCTGCTTGCTAAGCTCTTGCTTAGCTTCTTGCTATGCTCTTGCTTAGCTTCTTGCTAAGCTCTTGCTTAGCTTCTTGCTAATCTCCTGCTAAGCTTCTTGCTAAGCTCCTGTTTAGCTTCTAGCTAAGCTCCTGCTTAGCTTCTTCCTAAGATCCTGCTTAGCTTCTTGCTAAGATCCTGCTTAGCTTCTTGCTAAGATCCTGCTTAGCTTCTTGCTAAGCTCCTGCTTAGCTGCTTGCTAAGCTCCTGCTTGGCTTCTTGCTAAGCTCCTTACTAATTTTCCTTACTTTTGCCAAGCTTCTGCATCATCCGATCAACCCCTTCAACAGTAACCTTCCATACGCCACCGTCCATTGTTACCGCCGAAGTTATTACCAAAGCCTGCCATATCAAACCTACCTATATAGAGAGAGTGAGCTTTTGCGCTCCACCGCGGAATAGAGAAAAAATAAGCTTCCATACCTAGATACAATATTCAGCACTACGAATGCGAGCACATGTCCGCCGATGGTCTCTGTCTCTGTGTATGTACCTACATATATGTAAGTATGTGGTTTGAAAATTGTACAAATCGACTTATTCGCCCGTTTTCTTCGCGCAATCAGAGCCTCCTCGTGAGGTTTTCAGTTTTCACCGCGCGCGCTGCGCTAGTACCAACTTCTTCCTCTTGGCCTGGCATGGCAGATCGCGCTCCAGTGGCACTATTGTACCACCGACCACTGCCAACAACTGCAGCTACAACAACAACGTTTGCACACCATTATCGCTATATTATTGTGGTTACAAACAGCAGCGGCACCGCTTACTGCTGTTACTGCTGTGTTTGGCACAGATTTAGCTCTCCGTGCCCTCGACTTCAGTCAGTCAGTCCGTCAGTGAGTCAATGCAGTGGAAGTGGTTGGGGGGAACACATTTTCCATGCATACTTTATTATCACCGGTGCGCTAATTAGACGACTTGAGTGCTTCCATTAGTTCCCTACAATCGCGGTGGCGAATTGTAGGTTACGGAAACGGTGTGGGAAGGTCACTTGAAGAAATGTTTGAAATTCGAATGAAAAAGGGGTTTTAAATGGAAGAGAAAGAGAACTGGTGGACGCCTAAATGTATGCAATGATTATAAAGTATTATCGTACCTCTGGAGCCAGCCTTCTGATAACGTATAAACCAATTTTATCAAAAAGTAGTGCTAACATTACTGACCAAAACATCAACTGACTCACAAAGTCATAATTGATATCATTCTGTCACTAGTCAAATTCGAGAAGGCATCGTATCGCATAAATTGGAATTTCCCTTCAAATTTCTTCTACAATCTACTCACATATCCAATCACACTAACAATCGCCATGTTCACCAACGAAGTCAATACTGCATCTCTATGCCAGTGGTTCTCTCAATTCTTTTTTGGATAGATAAAAAGAAAATATTTTTTCTCGACACTGATCGTGTGGGCTTCGAAATCAAGAAATCATCTTTCATCTTTCAACATAAAACGTTCAACAGCAGTTTGGGGGCATACATTTAGTACGTCACGCTAAAAATGGGAATGGTCTTTTTTGCAATTTCTCATCGTAATAGGCTGTTTTACCTCACGCAAATCTGACAGGAAAAGGCCTACTTTCCCACACCAAATTAACAGTGCTGTAATGGTTCATTACAGCACTGATTTGCGTTGCGTAATGAACCATTACAGCATAGTTTTCAGTTTTGATCAACTTCTTGATGCTTTCTGAACGCAGTTTTGAAAAATTATGACAACTACTCTGTATAACCTGCTATGAGCATCAGTGTGCAGTTTGATGCAAAAGTTTTGTTAAAAACTATCCTCAAGCGGTAATTTATGAACTTGCAATAAACGTTGTACGCAACTCGGTGCAGAACTCGATTTTTACAGCACTCGTCGTAATTATCCAACTCGGAAAGCCTCGTTGGATAAATGTACGACTCGTGCTGTAAAAATCGTCATTCTGCACCTTGTTGCGTAAACTACTATTTTTGCAATTACGTTGCTTATTACCCTACTTTTCACTCGCGGTTGCAACGATAAAACGGCCTACTTTTCTCCACTAAAACAAAGGTGCCGAAAAGTAGTACTTTTCGGCACTTTTGCCAGCACATACATTTTGCTCACTATCGCGTTTTCCGTAGATGAACCTGTTGCTCCTACATACATTAGCAGCAATCCAAATCAGGACTCCAAATCAGGAGTATTAACGTTCCGATTCGGACCGCCGCACAGTGATGCGAGGGCGGCGAAAAGTCAAAAAATCAACTTTCAGATATGGGTCCTGTATTATTTTTGTACTATTTCTATATATTTCGAGAGCTTATTACCAAAGTTTCAAAAAGATTGGACCGAAATTGCTTTTTTTACAGCATTACAAAGTATGTGTTGAAAAGTGTTGCATTTTTAGTTTCTTTGTAAAATGTATGGGGAAACGAAAAAAAATTCAACTGAGCTTTCACATATGAGGACGCAGTTGGACACATTTCACGCTATGCTTATTTTGAAGAATTCCATGTCGTCTTTCAGAAAATCAATGGGTCATCTTGCGCAAACTTGCGCAACATATGTTTTAAGTTCCTTGAACATAGAGTATGATACAATATTAGTACAAAATAATACCGTCCGTGCCTGGAGTTGGTATGCATATCATTGTAGTCAGGGTAAAAGCATCTGTTAAAATGTTTTTTTTTATTTGTAACTGAGATTGGCGGTGCTAAAATGATTCCATTGCATTTTTGTGTTATTCACTTGAGCCGTTCAAGCTCAAACGTCCCAGAGTTTAACGGAGCCGTACATGCAGTTCGGATGAAGGCAGCGTTCAGTCGTTAACTCTATTAGTATACTAAGGTCAATATGACCCAAATTCGAATATAAAACAGACATATCTTAATTATTCATGTACGGAGATTTATTGTTAAGGGGTAACATAAAATGGCATCAACATTTTCGGTAAAGTATAAACCGTACGAGCTGAACAAAAAACTTACAAATAATACACTAGGGTCATATATAAACGCGGAAAATCAAACCCTTACAGCCCAGTGACATTTTAACCAAACAACAACATTTTATATATCATTCGATTGAAAATTTTGTTAAGAACTCGATGTTGAAGTGAAACATTTATTTGTGGTACAATGATCACCGGGAATCGACTACAAAGCATATCATGTTGACCATAACACTTACCGTATCTTCAACCATTTAGGTTCTAAGTAAAGTTAAAAAATATGTTTTGATCCCATAGTGTATTCTGCTGGCTGAAACTTGGACAGATCATCGAAAGCGGAAGCTATGCTAGAAAATTTTCTGACTTTTCGTGGTGCCCCGGGGAACTTGTGGCAAGAGACATGTATGTAGTAACGTCAAAACATGGCTCTTTCGTGTGATGTTTTATGAATGTTCTTCGGGTTGAACGAAGTACAGAAGTACGAAGTACAGAACGTCTAAAGACAAAAGGTCGAAGGTCTATGGACAAAAAGTCGAATGGACAGAAGGTCGAATGAACAAAAGGTCTAATGGACAAATGGACGAATGGACAAAAGGCCGAATGGACAAAAACAATTTAGTAAAATATGCTCTCAGGGAGTTGTAGGACAAAAGGTCAAAGATCAAAAGGCCGAAGCAAAAAAAAGTAGTACAAAAGGTTGAAAGGACAGAAGGACGAATGTTGAATTGACAACATAAAGAAGAGAAATAATGCCGGTGCGACCATCTTTTTTTTCCTGTTTTATGTTCTCACTGCAACTTGACCTGCATCTCTTCAACTTAGAGTTCTTTTAGCACTTAAGCAATTATTAAAACCAGGGTTTCTTTTGCTTTCCATTGTATTGTATTTGTATATTGCATAATAAGCATGATACCACACTATACCCAGGAAGTCGACATTTTTTTCTGATAGGAATCGAACCTCTAATCTGGGCTTATTATAATAGTTGGTGTTTACCTGGTGTAAGTGTTTTGAAGAACTTATACCTCTTTTGAACGATGGCTGTTCACTCGAGTAACTTGTTTTTACTTTTTTTAAATAATATTCTATATTCTTTTGAATAATATTCTTTCTAGTAATGCAAGAAAACAATTAGCGTACTTACGAATAATACATTTGTTTCTTATATTTTTAATCTTGAAAAATTTGTCATTCTGGCAAGCTATGTTGTCCCAGAGATTATTTTAATTGGTCTGTCAATATTTCCAAAGAAATCTCTTTGACAGATCTTCTCAACCCTTCAGAACGCGCGCGTGTGTGCTTCTTAAAGTGCACCGCGCTCACGCTATATACGATGGGCGGGACTTTTCGGTAGTGCTGTACTTTTTTACAACGCCACGCGTCCTGAAGGGTTGGAGAGATGAGCAATTCCTCCACATTATACTTTATTACTATATCTGATTTCGTTTTGTTTGTTGATATATCAGCCAGAAATTTATCCTTCTTTAATTCATAGCCTGTTCTACGACATTCTTTGGTTGGAATTTAAAATGGAAATATTTCAATCAAATTTTATTTCTTTTATCTATAGGCTACCTTTCAAGTCATATGGTTGCTGTTTCGAATTGCAATGTAGTACCTTTTGCCTTTTCTACCCTTTGTTCATTTAACCTTTTATCCATTTGACCTTTTGTCCTTCAACCTTTTGTCATTAAAATTTTTGTCATATATTCAACAAGCTTCTTCATAATTATCAACGTCGTTAGCAATCGATTCACCCATGGATATCAAATGAATATTATTCTTATTTTTTCTGGTTTTTTTTATTAGGATAAGTCAAAAAGAAAAATTAAAAGTTTTAAAATAATTACTGATCAAACGAAATGTATAATTAATTTAATTTTTTTTAATGTAATGACATATTGAGCAATTTGAGCAATTTGAAGAACTAAATAACACACCAACTGGTATATATTTCAATAATATTTAATAATTAAGCTTAATTTTTGTTCAATATAACACAAATATTAGCAATTGTTTTATAAAGCCGCGATTTAAGAAAATAATCTTAGACGGTTCCGTATACTTGCACATGTTCATTCGTTTGACTTTTGAGTAGAATCTTGTTTTCTAGATGGCCATCTAGCAAAGGTGCTGAAATAACTACTAATGTACATATTTTTAAAGTTCATGAAGAATGGTGTGTCGCAAGATGGGGTTTGAAAACATCAAAAAAATGTCCTCTTCCCTGAGGGAACCAGGATTCCGGAACGGTCCTGAAAGTGGTTAATCTCGCCCAAAAGTCCGGAAATGACTTCTACTGGAACGTGTTTGCAAAATCATGAAAAATGGTGTGTCGCAAGATGGGTTTTAAAAACATCAAAATATTGTCCTCTTCCCCGGGGGAACCAGAATTCCGGAATAGTCCTAAAAGTGGCCAATGTGACTCATGGGATGTCAAAATGTCTTCTTGGTAACTAATTCTAATAAATAACAAAGTTTCATAAGCTGTGAAGGTATATAATTCATGTTAAGACTTTTCGCCACCTTTTGTATGGAGCCGCATCACTGTGGCGCCGATCAGGTGCTGAAGCAGCATCTCAAGCTACTTTTGCTCCTTCTCATGTTGCTGATTGACGACGACGACGACGACGAAAATGTGTGACACCTTCTACACCATAGCCTACCTGATCGAACAAAAACCTGCGCCGGTGCGCATGGATGCTCCCACGTGGTACTTCTTGATTTCATGTATGTGTAGCTATATAGATTATCCGGAACGGGTATTTTTCGTAATTGCAAAAAATGTTGTATGCAACGCGTTGCAAAACTCGATTTTTTCAGCACTCGTCGTATTTATCCAACTCGGCAAGCCTCGTTGGATAAATGTACAACTCGTGCTGAAAAAATCATCATTTTGCAACTTGTTGCATAAATAACTATTTTCGTAATATTTTTTTAAATTCTGAATTTTTTAAATATTTTTCTATTTTTCTATGGATCTATAGGTATTCTTTAAGGGTATTAGTTTTTAAAATATTGTGTTTATATTGAAAGCAGAACCTTTTTTGTGCTGATTAAAAGTCTATTTTTTTTTCTTCAAAATTCGCTAAAAAAATAAATGTACTATTTTTTATTTTCAACCATGAAAATTTCATCTGATAGTACTATTCATATGCGTCATTTCTCTAAAAAAAAGATTTAAAATATCTTGTCTAGAAGCTGAGATATTACGCTTTTAGTGAATGGACAATATTTCAAATATTTGAAAAACTTTGTATGTTGGTCTTTCTGCCACTCTAATGTATGTATATTAAAAGAGGTTAGGCCTAAAATATAAGCTTTACTTGTTAGATGGTTCAAACAGGGATTGTTTTTTATTCTGGCAGTAGATTTATGAAAAGCTTTTATGTGAATAACTACAACATTAACGGGTGTCGTTATTACTGGTAGCAACGTATTATGTTCGGGATTATTTCATGGAATCCCCGACTACTGTGCCTTTTTTTTGTTAAGTAGGAATAATCATCCCATTCTGAGATGACGTAATGGCGATGAAATCAATGAAAAAAAAACCTAATAAAGTCAAGATTGATTCTAAATGTTTTTTTATATAATAGGCAACATTTAGTTTTTATGGAAACCAGTGAATTTTTCACCTTAAACATTGTAGGCAGAATCAATTCTTTTTTTTTTAATTTCAACACAAATTGAGAATGCAAACAGTATGGGAGGAATATGTATACATTAAAATTAAAATAATATGTGTAATTTGTGAAAAATGCTGTTTCTCTGTTAAATTTTAGACTAGATCTTGTAATCACGTTCAAATCACGACTAAGGAAGTCCAGAACTTTCCACAGTTTTGTCAAGTTAATTCTTAAGCTCTATCAAGAAGCAAAACTTCAGACAAATCAAAGCATCAGAAAGTGTCAAGGTAAAGGCACAATTTTCAAATTGGACGATTTCATATGAAACTCGACATTGTGGTGCATAGTTGATTGGACAAACGCCGTTTGTCGTACAAAATTGCCAACTTTGAGATGCTATAACTATATTTTCTTCGATGAAATGAGTTTAAATTTTGACACGGAACTACAAATAATGCTGAATTTTGCGTATGAGAAGAAAAAAACGTTTCTGATCACATATCTTGGCGCTGCAAGGCAAATAAAATGTACAAAAGTGATCGGAAAGCAACACACGTGTAATTCAAAGGGCTGTGTTGTCCGATCACTTCTTCATATTTTGGTTGCCTTGTCACGCCCAAACTTGTGATCAGAAATTATTTGTATTTTGTATACACAAAAGTCTGCATATTTGTAGTTTGACGTAAAAATTTGAGATCTTGAAGCAATGAGGAATCAATGTTTAAACATAAGAAAACTAAGTACAGCACAAAAACAAAATATTGTCTTAAATATTATAAATTTATTTAGAATCAATCTTGACTTTATTAGGTTTGTTATATTGATTTCGTCGGTATTATGTATCCACTGAATGGAATGATTATTCCTACTTTACAAAAAAGGGCGCAGTAGTCGGGGATTCCATGAAATAATCTCGAACATAATACGTTGCTACCAGTAATCACGACACCCGTCAATGTTGTAGTTATTCACATAAAAGCTTTTCATAAATCTACTGCCAACCATCCCAGAATAAAAAACAATCCCTGTTTGAACCATCTAACAAGTAAAGCTTTTATTTTAAGCCTTACCTTTTTAACATACATACATTAGAGTGGCACAAAGACCAACATACCGTCGTGCGGGGCTTCTTTATACACTTTTTCATGGTTTTTCAACTTTATGACATTATAACTCCCAGACTAGTGAATGAATTTCCGCAATTTTTATACACAATAATTGTGAGTATGTGTGTAGGATGTATGCAAAGTTTGAGCTTAATCCATCAATAAACAAAAAAGTTGTTCATACACCAATCGGACACATCTCATATAAAACCGGATGGGGGCTACTTTGGACATTTTTATCTATAACAAAACTGCATTTCAAATTCCAGGGTAATTTGGAAAACTACGTTTAACCAATACTGTAGTATACTGTATCATACATAATTTCAATAAAAATATGCGTTTTAAGATGGTTCTGTGCTACCTTTGATATTATGAGCAGCCTGATATTGCTATATAGATAACCTGAAAAAAGGGACCATCAATCCTTTATTTGGATGAAACGGTCATTTATAACGTATAACGTTACAAATATTCGATTGTATATACTACGTTGATACATTTTGAATGCATTGATCAACCCTTTGAAATTTATGAACTGTAGAAACAATGCCTACAGACCAAATGTTCTGATACGTTATGTATATTATATTGGTTTATTCGATGTTTTTTCGCGTCCTGGCAAGCAATAAACGGTCTGTTTGAGAAATAATTTCAACCAAATGAAGGGAAAACTATTGCTTTATAATAGTTCCTAAGACATCAAACAAATTTGAACCATATAAATAGTACTATCAGATGAAATTTTCATGGTTGAAAATAAAAAATAGTACATGTATTTTTTTAGCGAATTTTGAAGAAAAATGCTTTAAAAATAGACTTTTTATCAGCACAAAAAAGGTTCTGCTTTCAATATAAACACAATATTTCAAAAACTAATACCCTTAAAGAATGCCTATAGGTCCATAGAAAAATATAAAAATATTTAAAAAATTCAGAATTTGAAAAAAATATTACGAAAAAAATATTTTTTTGGGAATTTTCATGAAAAGGGTCATTTTTCAAAAATCGCCCTGGCGGAACCTCTAAACGATTTTTAGAAAATCGAAATGTTCTACAAAAATGCTTCAATTATGCATATCTTTCATTTAAGGGTTGAGCACCTTGACTTTTCGAACATCGATTTTTTTTGGGACAGTCTAGTATAAGCTATTCATATTTGACGTTTCCACTCAAAAAATAATTTTCGAGACACATTTTTGAAAATGGCGTATTGCCCATTATTGTGATATCTAGAAAAAAAAAATTATTTTAGCCACTTTTACGATTAACGCTGCTGTTACCATATTAAAAGCCGAATTTCAACATGCATTTCAATATAAATCAGTTTGAGGTTTGGAACTCTCCAAATGGATGATTAGTAGCCAACAAATGGTCAAAATTGCTAAAAACACTGAAAAAATATAATATGCCCTAAATCAAAATCGTGCAAATATGTGCAGCTAAACTCTCCACGACCTGTTAGCAGACTCATGTAAGAATGCTTCAATACCAATTTTTGCCAGGGACAACTTGGGACAAAAAAGTATATGATGTCTAAAGTTTTTAATAAATTGCACCATATTATTTTTTCCGTGTAGCTGCTATATTTGGTGGCTTCAAAATACAAATGTGTCACTTATTTATTTTTTTCCAAGGTGCATTTTCTATAAACTTTTCACAGTGTGCAAAGATGTGGTTACATTGAGTTAGCAAAATTCATTGATTAAGATATCTTGTTGTTATTTCTGAAACATATTTTTTCTTGCAAATGCAACTTTGACAATATATACCTGCATATAATGCACCTATATTTTGGAATAACCTAAGGAGTATTTGTTGTCGAATGAATATAAAAAAATATAAATCAAAGCACATTAGTTTTTTGATGTTTGGCCGCCTAGTAAGCCATAGTAATTGGTGCTTGTCTAAGTGACCCTTTGTGTGCTTGGGAGTTCCATGATCTCCATTACTTGAGTTCCTCCCTGCTCCAATCCGGCTCACACTATCAATGCTGGAGGAGAGTTCTTGGATTGACGGGTATGAAAGTGGATGAAGCTGGCTCTTCAATTCCCCAACACGAATGGGAAGTTCTTTAGGAATTTCCGAAGAAACCAAAGTGGGGCGTCCTCGAAATGACTTATATTAAAATACGTTGAAATCTATACATAATATGCCATGATTTTGACGGTCCAGAGACCTTCTGTTCAGTGTTCCCTTATCTGATCTTTACTAAACTCCCTTATAATTACGTAATACTGCGTATTCCTTTAACTTGCTTAGTTGTAGTAGAGTGTATGTACACAGTGCCACAATGGTCCACGAAACAGATTTACGAGGAAAGATGCATTCAGCGCCTTCAAATGATTTTCTAGATTAATATGGTCTTCTACAAAGTGGTTCCTAAAAATAAGGCTCTTTTCAATATGCATGAAAATTAGGGTGGTCCATATTTTCAAAGAAATTGGGAACCAAACTTTTTTATTTGCAAGAATAACATACATTCTTCGGGAAAGTTGTAGATCTATCAATTTTGAGCAAGTTTGCTGAAGACACTTTTTATGTAGCTTTAAAATTGACCGATCTAGAGGTATTTTTCTGAATAAGCTTAGGGTGGTTCAAGAAAAACCGGGTTTCTGGCGTTAACTTTTTCAGTTTTTATTTTCCATCAAAGTCGCCCAAAAAAACACTTGTAGAGAGCATTTGAAGATGCGTCGTATCGTGCGCTGAGATGGTCGTTATCTCTTTTGGTTCAAAAGTTACAGGCATTTTTCCTAAAAAAATATAGTTTTTTTAAAAGGTGTTATGACGGGTGGGGGCAAACATTAAAAATATCTTTTGCCCGCATTCTAAAGAAGAAATGTTGTTATAAAACATAAAAAATAAAGGGGTGTTATTTTTGTAACTCCAGCGAAAAATATTTGAAAAGTACCTATTTTTACTAGAAAATCATCAATATCTTTTTAACAGAATGACGTAGCAACATTCTCAGCGCACGAAAATGTGCGTTTTTTAAAGCTCTAAAAATGATTCTTAGCCTACTTTGATGAGAAATTTGAAACAAAAAAGATAGCGTTTAAACTGTTTTGACCAAATTTGGAGCATTTTCACATAGTTTTCATAGGGTGACACTAGAACAAATCGTTTTATTGCTTTAACTTTTAGAGTCTCCAAAAGCGCGCATTTCCGTGCGCTGAGAATGTTGCTACGTCATTCCGTTCAAAAGATATTGATGATTTTCTAGAAAAATAGGCACTTTTCAAGTATTTTTCACTGGAGTTACAAAAATAACACCCCTTTATTTTTTTATGTGTTTTATAACAACATTTCTTCTTTTGAATGCGGGCAAAAGATATTTTTTATGTGTGCCCCAACCCATCATAAACCCTTTTTTTTAAACTATTATTTTTTAAGAAAAACGCCTGTAACTTTTGAACCAAAAGAGATAACAACCATCTCAGCGCACGAAACGACGCGTCTTCAAATGCTCTACAAGTGTTTCTTGGGCGACTTTGATGAAAAATCGAAACTGAAAAAGTTAACGCCAGAAAATCGGATTTTCTTGAACCACCCTAAGCTTATTCAGACAAATACCTCTAGATCGGTCAACTTTAAAGCTACCTAAAAGTGTCTTCAGCAAACTTGCAAATAAAAAAGTTTGGTTACCAATTTCTTTGAAAATATGGACCACCCTAATTTTCATGCACATTTTAAAGAGGGCCTTATTATTAGGGACAACTTTGTAGAAGACCATATTTGCCTAAAAACTCACTTGAAGGCGTTGAATCTTTCCTCCTAAATCTGGTTCGTGTAGCACTGTGCAGTGGGTGAAATATTTCCTAACCCTTTGCATCCAGAGATGAACCTCTGGGTGGGCAGTGAGGGTCCCCGAAAACATATCCAGGATGACTATTCTCGTAAGTGAACGTTTCGCAACATTAAAATGTGGAAGTCACGTGAAATTCGTTATATTTAACAGCACTATTATGGGAGCGTCAATATATTACGTCACGCAAAAATTGACCATTTCCACCCCCCCCCCCCTCCACCCTATGTCACACTTTTCGTAATAGACCTCTGATTTTTTTGTATAAGTCGCCGTCACACTTTGCTGAACCCCCTCTCCCCCTAAAAGCGTGACGTAATTTATGGACGTTCCCTAAGAGGACTCAGGAAATTCTAAAGGGTATCAGGAGGCTTCAAGGTTGCAGGAGTTTTCGGAAAATTTTCAGTGTGTTTCGTGAATTCCAGGGGGTTTCAGGAGAGTTTCAGGAGTTTTTAGGGGCGTTCAAGGAATTTCAGGAGCTTTTTTAAGGAAAATTTAAAGGGGTGTTTGTGGAGTGGACCTGGTGTGATGGTTAGAACACTTGACTGTCCCGCCGAGAACCTGGGATCGAATCCCACTCCCGACAAAACTCACAAAATGTGAGTTCTTCCTTCGGAAGGGAAGTAAAGCGTGGGTCCCGAGATGAACTAGCCTAGGGCTAAAAATCTCGTTAATACAGATAAAAAAAGGGGGGGTGTTTCAGGGGCATTTCAGGGAATCTCGGAGGTTTTCAGGGTTCTTAGTGGCATTTCAGGGAGTTCCGGAGGGTTACAGCTGCATTTGAGGGGCCCTTCGGGTAGTTTCAAGGACTTTTCAGAGGCAAGCGTTTCATGAGGTATAAGCGGGTATGTGGACGATTCAGGGGATTTCAGGGTGTTACAGGCAGGGATAGGGTGCGACTCAAAACTCTTTGCGTGCTGCACACTCTGCTACGAGACAGCACAACAAACTAGAAGGAGACGAGTACGCGCAATCGGTTGTGTGTTGCTCGCTTGCTTTGCCGCGCGCTGGAGCTCTCCTGTCTCTCACGCTGCACTCTCTCGGTGCTTGTCTCCGTACTTAGCACTTGGCTTGATACTACGCATGATTGCAAAAATTTCGAATCAAACGACCCATCACTTGTCAACCCTTGACAAGCTTAACAACTTTGCCGAAAACACAAACTCTTCAATTAATGTATTAATTGATTTTTTTCTGTTTGGAGACAAGCGCAGTCCCAAGCACCGTGCATTACTCCCTGCGCCGTAGAGCTAGTGCTGCGATTGTCTCTCGCACAATTACGAAAGCTCTCACTCATACGTCTCTTGTCTCTCGGCAAAACGGGAGACGAGCACTTGCGATTGTGTGAAGCACACCCTTTTTTCGCACCGCACGGTGCATGCCGCCAATCCCTGGTTACAGGGACTTTCAAGACGTTTCAGGGGGTTCCATGGGGTCTTAAAAGCTCTTAAAAGAATTTCTGAAAGTTGTCAGACGCATTTCAGGGTATTTCAGAAGCTTATTAGGTGCTGTCCACAAATTACGTAACGCTCTAGGGAGAGGGGGCCGAGCGTTACGGTCCATACAAACAATTTAGAAGTATCATACAAAAAAGAGTTACTGAGAGGGGAGGGGGTAATAAAATGCCGACTTTAGCGTTACGTAATAAGTGGATGCTGCCCTACACACCAAAAATCGATTGAGGGTTTCAGCAAAATTTTGCTGAATTTTGCCGAGCTGATGACTTCAGCAAAAACTTTGCTGAAATTCAGCAATATTTTGCTGGTTTGTTCAGTAAACTCTGCTGATCACCAGTAACGTTTTGCTGAAATTCAGCAAACTTTGCTGAAAGTTCAGCAAAAAATTTTGCTGGACCCTTCAGCTCGGCAAAATTCAGCAAAATATTGCTGAAAGCGTTTAGTGTGTACGTTCTTTCAGCAGGGTTAATGGTCTTAAAGGGGTTTCATAAGAAGTTCTAGAGCCGTTGCGGTGCCTTTCAGAGGGTACCAGGTGGATTCAGGGAATTTTAAGGAGGCTTCAGGGAGTTACTGGGGATTTCAGGTGCAGCCCTGGAGCTTTGAACCCGCCAAGGGCTGAAAGTCTCTTAAATAAAGACAAATCAATCAAAACAGCTTTGAACCCATTCGAAACGCCCCTTAAACTTCTTAAGCACTTGAAAGGGCTTTGAACCTTCTAAACAAATCTGAAACCTCACTAAACTGTTCTGGACGCCCCTGGAAGCATCCTAGATACTTCTGAAATGCACATAAAATTCCCATAATCCGTAATTTAGAAGAAGCTCATAAGATTTCACAAGAGCTTCAAGGGAGATCCAGAAGCGGTTTAACCTTTCAGGACGCGCGCCATCAAGCAACCCAAACTGCACCGCGCTCGCGCTGCATACGACGAGCGAGGATTTTTGGTAGTGTTGTACATTTTACAACAGCGCGCGCGCTGAAGGGTTAAGAGTGATGTCAAGACGTTGCAATATGGAATTTCCGAGTGTTTCAAAAGGGTTCCCGTAGGTTTAACCTTCCGTTAATCGCGCTGTTGTACTTTGTACTTTGTACAACACATGAGAATTATCGACTATTACTTTGACACCATCTTTTCTATCGATGTCAACCCCAAATGTATTCTACAGGAATCTTATTTGGAATATTATAAGACCTTTTTTTGAAAACAGTATAACTCAGTATAACAGTATAATTGAAAATCGCAATATGAAGAACGTACTATATTTAAGATAAGATAGACAGTTGAATGTGAATTAGTGTATTTCAAAATCTAAATGATCTAGAAATATGGTGTCTTCGGCAAAGTTACTTGGGATATCAAGGGCCTTCGCGAGGTGATCTGAGAAATTCAGATTTCAACCGATAGGCGGCGCTAGTGAGCATGTCATTTTTATATCCCATATAACTCAGAATCCTGAGTACTTAGAAAGATGGTGTCTTCGGCAAAGTTGTTTGGTTGGTTAAACACTAACTGATGGAGAGCCGTTTGGTTTGAAACTCCACATGTAGGTGGTGCTAGTGGGCATTGAAATTTTATAACTTAAACATCTCAGGATCCTGATTACTTAGAAAGATGGTGTCTTTTGCAAAGTTGGTTAGTAGATCAAACACTAACTGATGAAGACAAGTATGATGTGAAATTTCACATCCAGGTGGCGCAGTGACTACTCAAATATTATAACTCATATATCTCCAGATCCTGATTACTTAGAAAGATGATGTCTTCAGCAAAGTTGTTTAGTAGATCGAACACTAACTGATGGAGAGCCGTATGATTTGAAACTCCACATCTAGGTGGCGCTAGTGGGTATTCAAATTTTATAATTCATATGTCTCAGGACCCTGATTACTTAGAAAGATGGTGTCTTCTGAAAAGTTGTTTATTAGATCAAACACTAACTGTTGAAGACAAATATGATGTGCAATTTCACATCCAGGTGGCACTAGTGAGGATTCCAATTTTATACCTCGTATATCTTAAGATCCTGATTACTTAGAAAGATGATGTCTTCGACATTGTTTTTTGATGGATAAAGGATGGATGTACTTATCCCGTGACATTGACAACCTTAAGATAGAGTATATTGAAATACGACGGTCAGATATTGAATATTTTACTGAGCGCTTTAACTTCATGTAAAATTAATCAATCAAGGGCAAATTTAAACAAATTATAATCAACTAGTTGTGTAATTTTCAAATTTTGAAAACTTTCGGAAGTATAAAAATTTACAGCTCGTTGATTTTTTTCTAGATGAATAATAACACGTTCATGCTCATGCAAATTTAAAACTAGCGTCTTCTGGTGGCAGAAGCACGAATCAAATGGTCAATCAATTGAAAGCCCTTGATCTACCAACCAACCTTGCCAAAGATATCAACTTCCCAGGTAATCAGACTCGGAGATATATAAGATATAAAATTTGCATACTCATTAGCACCACTTACTGGCGAAATATTGATTTCAACGACCCATCAACCAAATGCACTTAACCTATTTGACAACTTTGCCGAAACCACCATCTGTCTTCTAGTAACCAGGATCCTGAGAACTATTGCATATACATTTTTTATGTTCACTAGCGTCATCTAGTGATGAAATTACGATTCAAACACAATTATCTGTAAGTTTTCGATCTTTTAGAAGGTCGGCACGAGAGGTAACTTTTCCTCCATTTGGTCTTTGATCTACCAAACAACTTTGCCGAAGACACCATCTTTCTGAGTAAAGTGGAGCTTCGTGGCCGTTCGGTTAGCGTTACCAAGCGTGTATCCGCACCATGCTATCCACTGGTGAATGTAATGTATGTCGTGTCAATGGTCTAGTGTTAAGTTCTGTTCAGTCTGTACAGCCTCTGGCTGAAGACGGTGTCCCGTGCCTTTTTAATCGGAATCCTCAGCTACATGAGATTAAAAATTTACATGCTCACTAGCGCCTCCTAGTGGTGGCATTTGAAATCAAACTGTCACTCATCTATAAGCCCTTGATATACCAAACATCTTTGCCGAAGACACTACCTTTCTAAGTAATAAAGGTCCAGAGATACATAATATATAATATTTACGTGCTCACTAGCGCCGCCAAGTGATGAAATTTCAAATTAAACTGCGAATCATCCGTAAGTACTTGACCTACTAAACAACTTTTTCGAAGACACCATCTTTCTAAGTTATCAGGTTCCCGAGATACATAGGATATAAAGTTTATTTGCGCACTAGCGCCGCCTAGTGGTGGAATTTCCAATTAAACGGCCAATAATCTGAAAGCCGTTGACTTATCAAACAACTTTTCCGAAGACACCATCTTTCTAAGACATCAGGATCCTGAGATATAAGATATAACATGAAATTGCTCACTAGCGCCGCCTAGTGGTGAAATTTCAAATTAAACTGCGAATCATCCGTAAGTCCTTGACCTACCAAACAGCTTTGTCAAAGACACCATCTTTCTAAGTTATCAGGTTCCCGAGATACATAGGATATAAAGTTTATTTGCGCACTAGCACCGCCTAGTGGTGGAATTTTCAATTAAACGGTCAATAATCTGTAAGCCGTTGACTTACCAAACAACTTTGCCGAAGACACCATCTTTCTAAGACATCAGGATCCTGAGATATAAGATATAACATGATATTGCTCACTAGCGCCGCCTAGTGGACGTATTACGAATCAACTTTGTCAGCATCAAGTAGCCCATGAAATTTACAACAACTTTGCCAAAGACAGTCCTCCTCTAAACAATCAGGATCCTGAGATATTTCAGAATGTATGGGTGTGGTACAAAGTACAACGCGCGACTGCTCGCGTTACAAAAATTGGCGCGAGTACTGAAAGGTTAAGGGGGCTTTACAGACTTTCCGGTGAGATTCAAGGGAGTACCAGAGGTGTATCTAAGCGTTCCAGGGTGTTTCAGGAGGGTTCACAAAGCCATCAAGGCGTTTCCATAGGATTCGAGGGTTTCAGAGGTTTTCAAGCGAGGTTGAGGAGAGTTCCAGAGGGGTTTAAGCAGGGCTTTCAGGCGTTCCACAGTGTTTCGGCAGGTTTTCAAAGGGGTTCCCGTGAGTTTAGGAGTTCTTTAAATTTTTTTTTCAGGTAGTTCCAGAGGCGCTTCAAAAGGTATCTAGATGTTTCAGGTGAAACCTCCTGGATATTTCAAGGGGTTCAGAGCCTTTCAAGAGAACTTCTGGAGAGATCCACAGAGATTTTGGAATGCAAAATCAAGGCTTTCCAAGCCTATTCAGTGCGTTTCAGAGGGTTTCGAAGGGGTTCCCGTGAGCTTCAGAGGGCTTCACAGGCTTTCAGGCTAGTTTGACAGACGCTTCGAAGCGTTTCAGAAGGTTTCAGAAGGACTCCAAGACGTTTCAGATGGTTTCCGCAGGTTTCAAGGGGCTCAGCGGCTTTAAGGAGAGCTTCAGAAGGGATCCAGAGGGTTTTTAGATCGGTTTCAAGGCGTTTCAGATAGTTTAAGATGCATTCTTAAGGAATTTAAGGGGTTTCGTAGGTTTCGGGTAAGCTTCGGGGTATTTCAGAGGCGTTTCACGGTGTTTCAGTGGGCTCTAGAAAGGCTTCAAGGCTAGGTTGTAAGACAGAGCATAGTTGCAAGAAGCTGTGTAAGAATGAACTTCATTTATAATGCCCCGATAGATTACTAATTACGCTTGTAGATCCGATGACCTATTATAGTCCAAAGAGTTCTAGGATACTCTTAGGAAGTCATTGGATCCACCACTTGACAGAACGTAGATGTTCGAGCCTATGTAAATTTGGACCTTATTCATGATGCTCATCTATATGTATAAAAATGCAGTGGCATACGTGGGACCGCGCATAACTTGCGAACGGATGGTCCGATTTGGGTCGTCTGAGTTTTGTTCTGTTAGTTTTCACCGAAGGAAGGTTTATGAGGAAAAAAAACATGGAAACATTGAGTTTTTGAAAATCGGGTTTTCATACATGTTGAATGGAGATTTGGACTTGGCTAGAAACTTGAAACATCAAAAAACGCAGTAGACAAGACAAAGTTTGCCGGGCACAGCTAGTAGTTACATATAGTGACTCTTGTACTGTCGTTCTACGCATAATTGTTCCATGTTATATGGAATTCCTTTATAGCATGGGACAATTATGCTTAGAACGGCAGTGTAGATTCGATAACCTTGTTTTTTAAAAAAAAATGGAAGCGAAAGGTTTTTGGCAAATTGAAAATATATGACATCTATCATAGATACGCGATAGATATTACTCTCAGTTTTACTTTCCAAAAGTCCTTCAAATATCCCCAATCATCATTCGAAGATATCATTTCAATCCATCAAACGATTTTTGAGTTATAATTTTTGAAGAAGAAAATTAGTTCAGATGCTTATTTCACACAATTTAGCAGTTGAATTGCTATAATAGAGCAGTAAGTTGGAGAAATGTAGATTTACTGCTTGTCAAATGCCTATTGGTTACCTGGGTTTTATCGAACTCATAGAAATCAGAAAAAAAAGTTAAGTTATCAGTCACAGTCATTGTTACAACATTGGGAACTACTGTTTCCTCAATTTCCAATTTTCGTAGGTCTTGACGAAATCTAAAGAAAATCCGAAGTTGTTGCTACAGCTGCAGCTGCTGGAGCTGATGCAGGCGGTTGGTGTTGGTGCTATTGAAACTGACGGCACTGGTAGGTAGCAGGTTGCAAATCCAATTTTTCATCCAACCATCTTTTCCGCCGCTCTGAACTTCCAACAAGATTGGCCCCCTTGTTGGTGTTGTTGTTGTTGTTGTTGGTAGGTTATGGACATGAACGAAGCACTACAGTAGCTGGATTTCCACTACTATACAACAATCACTCAGTCGTCAGTAGTTAGCAGTAGGTACATAGCTCATCATCCACGTAGATTTCGCGGGTTTCAGGGGTTTCCCTCGTTTGCTGGAGAAGACGAGTCGGCCGATGATAGTGTGTTGTGTTGTATGGGTCTTGTATGCGTAAGACGTCGCTCGCTATGTATATAACGATGTCCAAAACGAATTTTCACTCAACGTGCTTCGCTGCACATTGAGGGAAGCGTTGGAAATGACGACGATGAAGACGACGACGGACGCCGGGACCGGAATGCTTGCTATAATGGTGGAAATGATAATTCTTTCTTCCGCACGAGTTGGTAGCGGCAGTAGTGTATATTGCTTGCAAATGTCAGAGCTTGGGGAGAAACAGCAAAGTGCCAAGTCATCGTTACATGGGCGATATTGAGGAGAAAATGATAGGTAAAATTGAGTGAAGCTCAGAATGGAAACAATATTTTGGGAAAGTCTCAGATTTTCTTCAGTTCTTAAAACAAATCGTCGGTGTTTCATATTTTGAAGATGATATTGTTGGCAGATAAGTGAAATATATTCTGTTCATCACAAATTCATGACTATAAATTGTCCAGATGAATACTTACAAAAATGCTTAGATTAATCATAATCTATTAGGAACACTTGAAGAAATTTTAAGATGAACCCTAGGTTGATTGCATGAAGGGAGGTTGTTCCATCTGTTCAGCAGGGTGCATTCAATTTCAATCCAAAACGAAGGATTGAAGGGCTGCCACTAGCCAGTAGTATCCTATTTCAAATCATCCGATGGTTTAGTAGTAAGAGGAAATAACAGCAACTATCCAATGTAAGCACTGCGGCTGTAAAGTATAACATCAGGATTAGCACGTGCATAGGGGGCTAAATAAGGAACCAAATGGAAGCGATGATGACAACTTTGTTTGTTGCTGAGAGTGAGAGACCTTGAGGAATATCGTCCAATAGTGCCAATTGGCACGTCCCATCAATAACAATTAGCACTTTAGTTACAGCCAGAACTGCGCTAAGATTGTAACAAACGATATCTGGTTGTATGAATATGATACAACTTTTCTGAAAAAAAAAAATGCAATTTCGATGAAACACGAGCTTTCGTACATATAGCAGAAAAAACTCAATTGAACATACATATGTGCTACCACATAAAAATAGCAATGACGTGCATCCATCCATCCCGTAAACTCCTGCGTAATTCGTTTGGACAATTTTATCCGGATCACTGCGTCCATGGCTGGGTCCGTGGGCCGTGATGCTGCGGCACGACACCACAGTTATTGGAACTTTTTTTACGATGTTTACTGCAATTTTATGACAACCGACCGATGCGATGACGACGTGACGCGATGCATTTCCGATATGTTCGGACTGGTTGCTGTCGAAACTGTGCATCAAATGCGGAGATGGATGAGTCACAAATTGGATCCTACTAGATACGAACTAGCTATCAACCATGTACCATTCCTCTAGTCCTTCGATGATGTATGCCATGGCATCATCGTTGTCATCGCATGGCGTTCAATATGATACCTGTTCATAAATGTAGTTGAGATAACTCTTCTTAAGGACTCAAGCTCAAACATACACTGATGTTTTTTACGACAGTAATGGTCCCGCGTAAAAAAAACCGCGTAAAAAACGCGTTATTTTAAAAAAAAAACGTCGTAAAAAACCGCGATATTTCAAAAAACGTCGTAAAAATTATGATTTTCTAGAAAAATAGGCACTTTGAAGTATTTTTTACTTGAGTTACAGAAATAACACCCCTCTAATTTTTTGATATGTTTAAACCTTCAGCGCGCGCGCTGTTGTAAAAAGTACAACACCACCAAAAAACCTCGCTCGTTGTATACAACCTGCGCGCGGTGCAGTTTCGGTTGCTTGATGGCGCGCGTCCTGGAAGGTTAATAACAACATTTCTTCTTTTGGATGCTGGCAAGAGATATGTTTTATGTTTGCCCCAACCCGTATTATCACCTTTTAAAAAAAACTATGATTTTTTAAGAACAACACCTGTAACTACTAAACCAAAAGAGATAACGACCATCTCAGCGCACGAAACGACGCGTTTTCAAATGCTCTACAAGTGTTTCTTGGGCGACTTTGATGAAAAATCGAAACTGAAAAAGTTAACCTCAGAAAACCGGTTTTTCTTGAACCACCCTAAGGCCGTTACAAATATTTATTTCACTTTTTGTCCCACCACTCTTTGGCTGGTCGAGGGGGGGGGATAAAAATAATAAAGCATTTAATCCGAAAAATATAATAAAAACTCCTCGGATTTGTTAAAGAATTTTCAGCAAGACCCGAAATTTTGATAAATATTTTTCATCTGCCCCCTCAAAATGCGAAATCCAGCCAAAAATTTGTGAAGGGGGGGGAGACAAAAAGTCAAAATAAAATTTGTATCAGCCTAAGCTTATTCAGAAAAATACCTCTAGATCGGTCAATTTTAAAGCTACATAAAAAGTGTCTTCAGCAAACTTGCTCAAAATTGATAGATCTACATTTTTCCCGAAGAATGTATATAGTTATTCTTGCAAATAAAAAAGTTTGGTTTTCAATTTATTTGAAAATATGGACCATCCTAATTTTCATGTACATTGGAAAGAGAGCCTTATTTTTAGGAACAGCTTTGTAGAAGACCATATGTGTCTAAAAGATCATTTGAAGGCGCTGAATGCATCTTTCCTCGTAAATCTGTTTCGTGGACCATTGTGCACTGGGGGTTGCATGCCATAGTCTATTGTCTAGTTTCGTGCTTCCTTCAAAGAGCGAATAGCTCATTGAAAGTATTAAACATGGCCGTGTTTTTAACGTCATGCACGACATGTACTAACCCATATGCATCGTATCGCATAGATAACTGTTTTGCCAAATGACTAAAAGTGATTTTTTCGTGTTTTATTTTGTTTGAGAGGCCCCCGCGGAACCTGTTTCAAGTGTTCCGGAGCGACCACATCAGTGGATACATACTTCAGTCATTTTTTTCTGCCCCATTCTCTCGAAATCATGAAGATTGATACGTCGCACGGCATGTTTTGGTTGCAAACCGGAAATGTCCTCGATGACACCCCCGTGGAACCTGTGCTAGATGTTCCGGGGTGGCCATATTAGTTGATACTGACTTAAGGGTATCGTTTCTGACTCAATCATTCGAAATCATGAAGTTTGTTATGCCACACGACATGTTTTGGATTAAAACCAGAAATGTCCCCAATGAGGCCCCCGCGGAACCTGTCATGGTGATCCGGATGGGCCAATTTATTCAGATCTGGCTATCGAAGTTGTGTTTTATTGTTCGAAATAATTGAATGGAAATTGATGAAATGTCAGCATTTTGAAAATGAGATGTTGGGGATCGGGTACGTGAAGGTTAAGAAGGTTCTTAAGGAGCTGAAAAAGAACAAGACTTCTGGGCAGGTCGAGGTCCCGGTCGAACTTCTGTAGTACGGAAGCGAGCAGCTACATCCATCAATCCACCAGATTATTGTAAAGATTTGGGAGGATGAAGAATTTCCTACCAGCTGGTTGGATGGCCTCATTTGCCTAATCTACAAGAAAGGGCACAGACTAGAGTGTGCCAATTACAGAGAAATTACCCTTTTTCAATTCGGCATATAAGATACTGTCGGGTGTCCTGTTCAACCCACTGAGATATCTTGAAGAGTCCTTTGTCGGCGAATACCAGGCTGGTTTTGGTGAGGGATCAACGACAATCAATGACGGATCAAGTGTTTATCCTGCGAATGATCCTAGATTAATTTCGGGAATATAACTTGCACATGGATTTTGAAGCAGCGTACGATTCAGTGAAAATAAATGTGCTTTGGCAGATAATGTCTGTCAGAACATGGTTTTCCGTCGAAACTAATTTGGCTGATACGCGCAACGCTGGATGGATCGTTATCAAGTATTCAGATCGCAGACGAAGTGTCTACCTCCCTTGGATGGATTGAAGCAGGGTGACGTTATGCAGAACACTACAAATGCATCGTGTCCTACGTTGGACGATACATTACGGACAACTATTAGCAGAACCCTTTAAATGCTCGTTTTATTTCCCGCATCGAGCCATACATTTGGGAACTTAAAGCCTGTATCCGCAATAATCGGGACACAGAAGAACGGCTGTAGCTCTGTAATGAATCGGTAAAATTGGCTAAGTAATTGACTGAGAACTCTCTGGTGTTTAAGTGTAGAATTAGCATAAGTTAAAATACACGTAAATACAAACAAAAAAAAAAACTCTCTGGTGTATGTTTATTATTTGTGCCAAATTTCATAAAAATCGATGCATCACTTTTAACTGTGGATGAAAAACAAATAGACGTGGTTTCAAGCATTTTGTACAATCATGACCATTTTTCATTCGCATAACAGATGGTTCTTTTACGGTACAGTTCAAAGTTCTGTGATCATAATAATGAAATTTCGTCATCAGTTATTATACTTATAGAGTCACTTTCTTGCAAAATTTCATCAACTTTGATCAATTGGTTTGAAAGCCACTGGTGTTGATAGGCGTGAGTGTTAGTGAATATTTTTCGTATTTTTCATGTGCGATGTTAGCCTATTCATAACTTTTGAATTTCTCTGCCAATTTTCATGAAATTTTCACAGAAGGTAGTTGATTATGTATATATTATGCCTGCAAAATTTGATGATTATTGGTATAGTACTTTCCACAGTACAGTCGAAACAATTAAAGGTTCCAACTAATTGCTGTCTGAGGGGCTAAAATCACGTTCAGTCCCAATACATGTTTCGACTATAAACAAGTTGATAGTGCAGATAGTGCATCGATTTTTTTTTGGAATTTTGCCTATGCAACACATGTAGATTGAGATGTTTGTGTTCAAAATTTCAACCAATTCCTTGGCCAAATTCAAAAGTTACAGCGCTGACAAGCAAAACTAGGGGCTGTACAAAATTCAATGGCGCACATTCGACTCTTTCATTGCTACAACAAAAAGTACTGCACCGATTCACATGAAATTTTGCAGGTGAAATGAACACATCTTAAGATGTTATTAGGCCAAATTTGATCAATTTTAATATGTCTATTGCAGAGTTACAGCTGTATTCCTGTGTCCCGATTATTGCGGATACAGGCTTTAGATACGAAAATAAAATGGAACATTGCAAATGCAACATAAAGCATAAATTGTGCCAGTTACCCAAATGGATAACGAAGTCCGATCTCAGGATCTCCTGTGATCGCATTTTTTTTTCTGGCTGATTGCCTTGAGTTCGCATTGGGTTGCTTTCATAGCTTGTGTTTGATCTATGAATTTCTAATCCTAAACGGGGTTCCGATTGTACACTTGGAACATCCCACAAGACCAACAAGATGGTGCTCTAGTGTACGCTCAGCGTTGGTGTAAAGTTACTTTGTAGTCAACAAGGTATCAAGATAAGGTAAGTAACCTGATGATCATTTTTAGTGTAGAATCATGTCCTGCCAACTGATACGAATGCACCACGGGAATGGTGTAAACAGGGTGGCCAGTGAATTTCAGATTTTAATTTCCCGGTTTTCTCCCGGTTTTTTCCCGAAATTTTCATTTTTTCCCGGTTTTACTTGTTTGTTTACTTGTGTTGAATAAAATAATCCCTATCGGTTCAGGAGCTGTTCCAGGATAAATTTCAGAACTAACATATGTTTGAATTTTCAATTTAACTCCTGGGTGAACTTCAAGAGATTCTTTTGGGTAAAATTCAGAAATAATCTCTTAGGAATTTTAATTCCTGATGACATTTTTTTTGCAATGCCAATGAAACATAGGTTTCTGTAATTTCTGTAATTGTTTCTGTAATCATTTTTAGTTTGAACGTCAAAACATCATTTCCACTAGAATTGATACAGTATGCCTGATACTTGTGTTAAAATTTTGAAGATGTTTCATATCAACTTAATTTAAACAACATGTTCAGATTCAGCCATTTTTGGCAAAAAGGCTTCTTTGAAAAATATTCAAACTTTTGATGGAAAGCAATTATATTACAGAAATTCTTGCATGAATCGCCCAAGAAACCGTTTTTCTTCGCAGTACGCAGTTGCGAAGGAATGACAATTCAAATGGTTGTCACTGTGGAATTTGTATTCCAGGAATTGGTCTAAAACTTTCTTGAGCGATTCCTTTTGAACACGAAACTGGCCTTATTGCTGAATTCCTTTGAGCAATCGTTAATTCCTTTTAACAATTTTACATTTTTTTTTTTCAGAAAGCCTATAGGCTTTATTGTTTTGTGTTCGTCTCTCATGTTCCATATAATAACATTATTTGTTTTAGTAACACTTGCAAAAAAAAACTGCTTAAAATTACATTTGGCCTAGTAAAAATACTCATTCTAGGTTTCAGTTTAGTTGTACATAACTGTTGTTAAAACTTAGCCAACGACAACGTCCTATTTACTCCATTTAGTCTGTCTTTTATCAATTCCTTGTTGCTGTTGTTAAAATACATTTCCCACAATTTCAATTTGATGTAGGCAAGTGAAAAGAAACATGTGAGTGCCCTTGTTAGTTTTTGTAGCATTATTGTATTTTGATGACATCGATACAAGACTAATTCAGAGGAAGATTGCCCTTTACTAAAGTTTACTGAAACCCTTTACATTATTACGCAGGAATTATAAATTATTGTTTCTTCTTGATTTGCTGAAAACTAAGAATAAAAACAGTTATAACTTTTAAAATGACTTAACAGATCGACTTCAGCAACCGATATTATGATTTTAAAATTGTCAACATCTAAATATAACGCAAGTCGTATTTTCAATAAAATATATCGAAATATTACAACATCTGTTGAACCAGCAACAAGCTTGGCATTACAGATTATTTTCATGGATGATAAAAAAGTGATTAATAATTAGAAATAATAGAGCAGTATGGAATTATTCCTGGAAATGCAAAATTTTCCCGGTGGCAATCTGAATTCCCGAATATTTCCCGGTTTTTTCCCGATGATTCCGAATTCCCGGCTTTTTCCAGGTTCTCCCGGTTTTCCCGGTTCGCTGGCCACCCTGTGTAAAGTATCACTAATAAACAAACATCAACAACATGTCCTGCCAAAGCACGAACACGGGAAGGAATGAAACAGAGGAGCGATTTTTTTCGACTTTTCATGCAAGGCTGGCGATCTGAAATTGATTTTTGTTTTATTTTTCAGCAATGTTGTTCCCTTCATATATCTCATCCACTGATAACTGACACTGACAAATGGCAGTCGAAATACGCGTACTGTCAAGTTATAAGCAAAATAGGGCGGAATTAAAAGGTACAATAACTGATTACACTCATTCGAAGAGGGTATTCTGCTTAGAGGGTTCGAAAAGTCGGTACAAGATTTCTATTCATTCAAAAAGACTGAAAATTGATTGACTTTAATACGAGATACTTGCATTTAAGTAAATTCAATATTTTTCCATTGAACAGAAGTTGAAGTTCATAAGAAACGAATAGTCTAGGAAAGCTTTTTGTTAACAAAGCACTAAAAACGAAACATATAATCCCAAGTAACAATCTTGCTTCTATTTGGTTTTATTTGTTTTTATGATAGTTTCATTAAAGCATAACATATTCTAGATGATCTTGTCGTAGTTACAGCTGAGCAAACTATTCTTCAATAATATTTGGTTTAAAAAACATCTCCAAGAATACTTGAGACTCAATGCATAAAACCGTAAACACAACAAGAACTGTTTAACTTGATGTCAGTTTTAAAAGGCTCTCGTAGTTATCTTGAAATAACCATTCTTGAGCTAGATCAACTGTTCTCGAGTGAGAACAGTTTGGATCATGAAAAATAAAAATAAAACTCAAGCATCCAATTATGATTCTCATCGATCCATTCAAGCACTCAAGAACACACATCCTGAAAACCGATCTCGTCCAAATTCCTCCGGCTGCAGCATCCGAAAAGAGGTTGATTTCGTCATTCAGGATGGCGATTCCCGTGCTATCGTGGGTCAATTCATCGGCCTGCAGACCACGATCAACATGATGAAAGTCAACAGCTACTGTTGGAAATGCTGACCGGAGGAATAAGACACTGCTCCGCATCAAGTCCGGTTCTCGGAAAAGATGTACCTGGTTGGCAACGAGACTGGGCTGCTGATAAAATTTATCGGACGAGGCATTACATAACACTAGTTTACAGCATTTTTGAACTCGGTAAGCTGATGATCATTTTTGGTGTATAATCATGCCCTGAGTTCGAAAACGCGAAAGAAAAAAATTACAGTAGAGTGGATTTTTTTTCGACTTTCCATACAAGGTTGATGATTTGAAATCGATTTTTGTTCTATTTTTAAGCAAAGTCGCTCACTTCAAATATATCATCCTCCGTAATCAATGCTCCGAATGAGCTGAAATTTTTACTGTAACTCGCCTACATATGATATGTCAAATAAACGTTGAGAAAGAATTTTTAAATCGGGTTTTTCTTATTGAAAAAAATACATTTCTTCAAAAATTTTTGGGAATTTTGCTAAAATTTAAGGAGATCGTCCCTAAAACTCGCCAATATCTTGAATTTCATCAATCTGACGCAAAACCTGTATTCAGATGATCGAATGGTATTGTATTCAGCTTTTAATTTATGGAAAAAGATTTAAAATTTGTTGAACAAAACGCAATATATTTGAATTATAGTAAATTACATATTTTGAAAAGTTGTAAAACTCGATATTAAGCTAAAACTCAAAAACTGTTCTACTTAAAATTTTTTGAAGGTCGGATTCGAAATCAGCACTAAATTGTGCTTCAAAAATTTTGGTCGTTGACAGAAGTTCACGACTTTCGTTTTATTTTGTAAACTAGTGTAATTAAAAAAAATGGTTTGTTTACAATTTGACAGACCACATTTATGACATTCTCGGCAAAGTTTGCATAAGCCTGTATCAAGAACGTCATAAATCTGAGTACTCTTGAGTAACACTTCTCCCTCTTGCTTAAGTTGAGATAAATTTAAGACGTTCTTGATGGAGGTCAAACAGGCTGCATTGTAGTGTAGTGTAGTTTATAGGCGGGCTAAGACGAATCTGTGTCAAAAATATTCAAAGGATTGCATCTCTCAGATAATGGTTGACAACTTTTTCAACAGAATCCATAAGCCAGAGTCCATGTTAAGCAGTATCATTTATTATTTGTTTCCAGGGGTTTCATCCGAGGTTACGTAACCGTATTTATTTTGAAATTATTTCAAAAACTTATTCATACAATCAACAGATTTTTTTAGGTGTTGCTCAAGAGTATCCTGTAGAAATTTATGAAGCAAGTTCATTTGAGCGAAGTTTTCGTTTAATTCTTTCACGTTAATAAAAACAAAACAAAAACTAGTCCATTACAAAGTCGTCAACTGTATCAACAAAGAATTGATTCTACCAGATTTGTTATAAGCAAACGGATTTCAGCAGGAATTTATCCAGAGGCTGCATCAATACGTTCTAGAAATTCCACCTTCAAATTTCATCAGAACTTTCTACTTTTTCGAAATACTAAAAATGATCCACCAGAGGCAGATAATTTATTGACACATTCTACCGTGACGATACAACGTTTTGACGCCTTTTTGGGCAGATTTTTTACTATAACTCGTAAATTCGACCGTAAATCCTCAAATATTTTTGCATACTCGGATTCCTTGTAAAATTTACAATAAGTATGATCTGTTCAACAGTTAGTTTTCATTGAAAAAGTTTGTTTAAAATGTGAACTAGTAGCTTATGAACTAACTGCCCTTAACCGGCTGTACCAGTCAGCTAATACGTCCTAAATAGACGACCAAAATGTCTGAGACACAGTGCATGTATAATTGAGAAATTGAGTGGTAAATTTGTGAAAAAAATGCCAATATTTGGTGGAATTCGAACCTTCGACTCCGCATCGCTATTCCGGCACTTACCAAGTTATGACACTTCGCTTCGAACACATCAGTTTGACTTTCTATACCGGAGAATCGTAACATGTTATGTGGCTTTGTTGGTTAAAGCGCCGGACCATCAAAACCAAAACAAGCTATTTTTATAAATGTATCTATCAATTTGTCAATGAAACACACACTGTGTCTTCGAAATTTGAGTTTTTTCGTCAATCCATCAGAGGATTTTTCCCAGGAATTCAACCAGAAATTGACCATGGAATTTAAGATTATGTTTAAAAAACGTCATGTAGAAAACTCAGAATTCAAAGGTTATTCTGCTCATAATTCTGAGCAAAATCTGCTCGGGGTTCTGAGCTATTTCTTCTCAGGATTTGGTGCTAATGCTGCCCAGAGTTCTGAGCCAATTCTGCTTAAGATTCTGAGCGAATGCTGACCTGTTTTCTGGGCAGTTTTCTCAGAATTGTAAGTAAATTCTGCAGAGGATTCTGAACCAGTTTTTGTTTCAGAATATAGAGCTAATTCAGCTCAGGATTCCAAACCAGTTTATTTAGAGTTCTGAACAATTCTGCTCAGGATTATGGTTTTGAGACAATTATAATTGTAATTTTAGTCAAATTTTATCGAGATTTTAACCAATTCCGCTCAGGGTTTTAAGCCATTTTTTCAGGATTCAGAGTTAACTCTGCTCAGGCACAGCGTTCTGAGCTAATTTTTCTCTGTGTCCATAAACCCAATCACAAATAGTTAGTTGCATGATACACAACGACAACATTTACCAACCAATATCTCCCTCCCGTCAACTCTTGGAGCTGATTGACGTCATGATGATCAACATGATGATGATGGCTGTCGCCTTCAGTCGGGTTGGTTCGGTCGGTAAATACCTATCTGTGCAATGTGTGTTGGTACTGTTGTTATTGCTGGTTTCTTGGCGGGGAGGCGAAGTGCTTCCAACAAGCACAACTGGCTGCTGCAGGATACTACTATTATTAGTGTCCAAAGCTTTATGCGAAGGCGAAGGCCGTTATTTTATGGACCGCTGTAGGTCATGTTTCATTTAGATGTATTCTCTGAAGTTTTTTTTTCCATAGAAGTTAACTATGTGAACATGTGACTGGATTGATTTTTATGACGATGACGACGCCAGCGCCTCCAAGAATAGAGATCCGATGAAGACGTCTTTTTTTGTTGCTACAACACCGTATCATTTGAAGCCTTTTTATATTGCCTCCTCAAAAGACCCACCATTTCTTCACCGAGCTGTGTTTCCGCCCGTAGTCGACGTCGAAGTCGTCATCATATCAAATGTCTTCTTTCACATATTGATTGTGCGGCGGCTGGGGCAACCTTCCTTGTCGGCGGTAGGTCATTTCCGGTGCTCTGTGTGTGAACGCGAGGAGCCTTTATCACACAATTTCCATCAGTCTGTTGGTCCGTTGGTCGGTCGGTAGCTGTCTGTCATCCACCCGGTAAACTATATGATGATGACATGATATGCAATCGCGTCTATTCTATCATCAAAGATCAAAAGAAATTGGATACGACCCGGCCCGGTCGGTCCGTCACCAGTCGCACCCAGCCGTGAAGGTAAGGCGGCATGACTGTCGACAGCTTTGGCTTCATACCTACTACAACACGTGGAAATGTATGAACTTGATTGATGTTTTTTTCCTGCGGAAAGCTTCGTGGATGATATGTTTACAACTGTGTATAACTGTGCGTGTGAATATTCGTGATTAAAGTAGGATTGGTTACGTGTACGTATCCGTGTCCTTCTAATATGATGAATATATCACTGCTAATATGGCACGGTAACCTTGATCAAGGTGTTTCTTTATTAGATATTCCTACAAAATGATTATGATCCAAATAGCACGTGCTGTCTGGACAGCAACAGTGCCAGTTTCATTAGCAATATTTGAAAAAGTCGACGTATGACGATTTCATTAACTAGACAGCATTCGCTGCTTGCTAAATAAAAGGAAAGCACTAGTTAACTTAATTTATCAAAATGAATTATTCTGATACCTGATTTTTAAAACATTAAAGCATAACACAAGATATGTTAATACAGAAATAAAGCATACAAGCAATATAGCCTTCAATAAGAGTGACTTTATCTCAAAATGGTGGTAGACCATGCCAGCAACATGATAATTATATATTCATGAAACGAAAACACTAATTCAAAAATCTTTCTGAATAAACGGATGATAAATCGACTGTTTGGTGAAACTGATTATGTTTGGCTACGCAGTCATTTACTGCCCGACGTTTCGACACGGGCAGGGATGTTTTCGATCACCTGGCAATCGTTTGACTCATTTGTCCATAACTCAGGCATCAGGTATCAGTAGGTCGGCTCTAGAGGCACGTTCTCCTCCATTCGGGAAATTTGTGCCATCGCCATGAACACGAGCCTATTCATCATTTACCTGACTGTAATAACGCATTAGCGTACCACAATGGGTTCAAACAGCGCCCTGAGAAGGGCACTGTGATAACGCATAAAGCGTAAAGAGAGCCTATAGCTCTTTACCACAGCGGGTCAAGAACAACAGAACGTCCTGAAGATTCACGTTTCTGAAGTCAGTTTCACTTAATAAGTGTTTCCCGAGTACTCGGAAACGCAATTGCGCAAAAACTGGACAGTCACATATTAAATGATACGAAGTTCCATAATCGGATTCACAGCTATCACAGGCAAATGAATCAGCTTGCTGAATATTCGCCATGTGATAACTGAGTAGACAGTGGCCAGTCAATGCTTTGACCAGCATGCTGCAATTCTGCTTTGACAGATTTGTTAGATACTTTGCCACCCCTAGAGATGGCTCAGTACAATACAATTTTGTTTGACGACATGACTCCATTGTTTGTGCTGAGTGGCAGCCCAGGTGTCAATCTGAAGCTTCATCCAACACTTGGATACCGGAATAGCTGGCTCAGGGCCAATGAAGTCATGTGATGCTCCAGTGCGAGCCAACTCATCAGCCAATTCATTTCCAGCGATGGAAGAATGGCCAGGTACCCATACAAGGTGAACAGCGTTTGCTGAATTCAGCTCCTCGATTTGAGTTCGACAAGCGATAACTATCTTCGACCTGGAGTTGGCCGAAGCAAGTGCTTTAATAGCAGCCTGGCTATCTGAACAGAAGTATATTACTTTCCCCATTACGTGCTGCTGAAGTGCTGATTGCACTCCGCACATAAGAGCAAAGATTTCGGCCTGAAAAACGGTGCAGTGTCTGCCAAGTGAATAAGACTGATACAGCCTTAGCTCACGAGAATAAACACCAGCACCTGCTCGACCTTCGAGAAGGGAGCCATCAGTGTAACATACGATGCCGTCTGAAATACTTCTCTCCAGATAACCAGATGTCCACTCTTCCCGGGAAGGGAATTTCGTGGAAAATGTCCTATATGGAAAATTACAAGCAATTGTAAGATCACTTGGAGCAAGGACAACTTTGTCCCAATTCACTAAAAGTGGAAACAACGAGGTGTGTGTTGAACTGCGGTTCACAGGAGTTTCCTCTAGTAAACAGAGTACCCATAGACGGTAAGTGCAAGAAAGTGCTTCTTGTTTGAGATGAATGTGTAGTGGGGCAACGTCAAAGAGCACTTCGAGCGCTGCCGTAGGAGTTGAAGAGAACGCTCCAGACATCGCCATTAAGCACATCCTTTGGAGATGGCCTAATTTTGATTGGACCGTTCTCACTTCGCCCTTTTGCCACCACACCAGACATCCATAAGCCAATATTGGACGAACAACAGTTGTGTAAATCCATTTGATATACTTGGGTTTAAGACCCCAAGTTGTACCAAAGGTTCGCCGGCATTGCCCAAAGGCCATGCAAGCTTTCTTGATTCTGAACTCAACATGAGGCGTCCAGGAAAGCTTGGAATCAAGAATGACTCCAACGTACTTTACCTGTTCAGTCACATTGATTTCAGAATCAAAGAGACGTAAAGGTCGAACACCATTACGGTTTCGCTTTTCCGTGAAAAGAACAATAGATGTTTTACTCGGATTTACCGAAAGGCCATATTGGCGACACCAACCCTCAACTACCTGAAGAGCGTTTTGCATCAGGTCGAAAAGGGTGCTGATGCACATACCGACTAACAATGTTAGGTAGTCGTCGGCAAAACCATAAGTAGGAAAACCGCTATTATTGAGTTGCCTCAATAGCGTATCTGCTACGAGATTCCATAAAAGTGGTGATAAGACTCCCCCTTGGGGGCATCCACAAACACTCAATTTCCTAATCGCCGCTTGACGCAATGTCGAGAAGAGATGTCGGTTTTTGAGCATTTGGTGAATCCAATTGGAAATCATTGGAGATATACCATGACCCCGTGCGGCTTCCAATATGGCATCGAAAGGCACGTTGTCAAAGGCACCCTCGATATCTAAGAAAACACCCAAGCAGGATTGCTTTTGAGCGAATGCCTTCTCGATATCGTAAACAACTTTGTGTAAAAGAGTCACAGTGGACTTTCCAGATTGGTAAGCATGTTGGTTCACATGAAGAGGCACATTGGCCAGATGAACATCACGAATGTGATGATCGACTATGCGTTCTAAGCATTTCAGAAGAAAAGAGGTCAAACTGATAGGTCTGAAGCTCTTTGCTTCTTCATACGACGCACGACCCACTTTCGGAATAAACTTTACAGTAATATCCCTCCAGGATTTGGGAATATACCCTGTAGCAAAACTGCAAACAAGTAGTTTTTTCAAAACATGTTTGAAATGATCAAATCCCTTCTGAAGCAAAATAGGATAAATCCCATCTGCCCCAGGAGATTTGAAAGGCGCAAAGCTATTAAGTGCCCATTCAATCGATTCTAAAGTTATGATACTCCGAGCCGAAGCTAAAGAATCATAACTACAAGAAAAGACATCAGGTTCATCCGAAGATGTAATATCCACACATCCGGGGAAGTGTGTACTGAATAAACATTCCAAAACTTCCTCATCAGAGGAAGTGAAATCACCATTTGGCAAACGAAGTTCGTTCACTTGAAAATCCTTAGATTTTGCAAGGATTTTGTTCAATCGACTGGCTTCACTCAGACTGGAAACATTTGTACAAAGGTTTTTCCAGCCGGATCGTTCAGCAGACCGAAGAGTTTTCTGGTAGGCCTTGCGAGCCGACCTGAAAGCCTCCGATCCAGCCGAACGTCGTCTGTTCCAACTCTTTCTACATTGTTTCCTGAGCTTCGCCAGATCGGAGTTCCACCAAGGGGTTCCTCTTGTGGTCTTCACAGACCGCAGAGGGCAGGCTTCTTCAAAAGCTTCCATGATGAAGGCCGTTGTAGTATCAACGGCATCATCTAAATCACTTGGAGTGTCAATTGATGGTGAGTATCCATGAAATTTTACTGCAACCAAATCGGTAAAGAGATCCCAGTTGGTTGACCGGGGATTCCTGAAACGCAAAGTTTGCGAAGTGACATTCACATGTTCAAACAAGATGTAGCGATGGTCAGATAAAGATTCTTCATCTGACACATGCCAATTGGTCAGCTCATGACTAATTCTGCTAGAGCAAAGCGTTATGTCTAACACTTCCTCTCTACCAGATACCATGAAGGTTGGGCGGTTGCCTATGTTAAGTAATCCAAGATCTGTACTACTTAAGTATTCCATAAAACTGGAGCCTCTCAAATTGATGTCTGAGCTGCCCCAAATTATGTGGTGAGCATTAGCATCACTACCAACAATTAGCGGAAGGCCTTTAAAAGTGCAGTATGCAATGACTTGCTTGAAAGCATCCGTAGGGGATGGTTCATCATGCGGTAAATAAACCGAACAATAAACGTATTTCCTGTTGAGGTTTCCAACAGATACATCGATTGTGATAGCACATACATCTCTGGTAGTTAGTTCAGAGATGAGTGTAGCAACGATTGCGTTGTTGACAAGCACACATGCTCGAGGCATGACACGTGAGTTTGCCATTTCATTTTTACTGAAAGTAGCAAATACCGGATTCACAAGGTTTCCTAGATAGAAATTCCCCTTACGAAAGTAAGGTTCTTGGACTAACGCCACTTGGGCTGTACCATTTTGCATAAGTCTACAAAGATTGATCGTTGCTGTTCTTTTGTGCTGAAGATTGATTTGAGCTATCCTAACCGTAGCCACTACCCAAACTAGGCAAGATTAAACTCTTAACAATCACAGCACAAAAAAGAACAGCTACAATAAAGCCAGATCGGTATCGATTTGAGTGCGCCAAAGGCGAGGATGCACAGAATACACTGTGTAAAACGCATAATGCGAAACCATATAGGTGAAAATTTAAACTAATTAATAACATCTTCATAATCCTGCCCTTATTCAGCCTCAAGTATGAGATTGAAGAAGGGCAGCTGATTGTCTCGGAGAAACACAAGGTCCACCGCGCTAATGCTCCGGTTAGCACAGTAAGGGCAAATACTGTGGAGGGTGCCCTGGTACTCCACAGGCTCCGTTTGCGATTAGGTTTTTATAAGACCCCCCTAACCATTTATTCCTAGGCACGGTAAGCGTAAAGCCGCATAACACCATGAATTAAGGGTCACCTGATTAGTGGATTCCTACCACTGGAACAGGCGGTCCGTAGTGCTATTCTTAGCCAGTTGAACTAACCGCTACCGACACTACACAGCTATCTAGGCTGATCGGGAAAAGAAGTTAATATTGTTGATCAACTTCATACGGGCCCGAAAAGCCAGATAATTATATATTCATGAAACGAAAACACTAATTCAAAAATCTTTCTGAATAAACGGATGATAAATCGACTGTTTGGTGAAACTGATTATGTTTGGCTACGCAGTCATTTATTGCCCGACGTTTCGACACGGGCAGGGATGTTTTCGATCACCTGGCAATCGTTTGACTCATTTGTCCATAACTCAGTTCAGAAACCTAATATTGAATTGAGGTGTTCGGCAAAGTTGCAGATTAGTGTTTTTCCTACAATTATTACCAAGGACGTCATATTCTAACTTTTATATATACGGCGCTAGAGCGCTAATACCACCTACTCATACTAAACGATCGAAAAATCCGATCGTTTAGTATGAGTAGCTGGTACTAACACTTTTACAACGTAAATATTAGAGTTAGAATATGGCGTCCTTGGTAATAATTGTAGGAAAAACACTAATCTACAACTTTGCAGAACACGACATTCCAATATAGGCATTCTGAACTGAGTTATGAACAAACGAGTCAAACGATTGCCAAGTGATCAAAAACATCCTTGGACACGGGGTTGAGGAGGACACAAACCCCATGTCGGAACGTCGGGCAAATAAAGAACGTCGTTTGTTCAATAAATGACTGCGTAGCCAAACATAATCAAAATCACTTTCTGAATAAAATTTCTAGAAAATATGAAAACTTCAGGGTTGGTGAATCTCGAATCTAAAAATAGATTCCACTTTCCACCTTCAACATGACAGCAGTACGAAAGCGTCCTTTTTTATCACTTAATCTCTCACTGAGTCTCATTGGTATAGAGGAATCAGATGTGACTGTCAATCACTCGATCAGGGTTCGAGACCTACTGGGCGCAAAACCTGAAACCGTGGATAATAAGTAATACGATTTATTCACATGCTAACGGTGTCGGTAAAGCAGATTTTTACTATTTTGGTCGATAAAAAAGCTCTGAATGATAACTAGTTGATAACAAAACTTGTTATCATACAGCTGTTGTTTGGGAGTGAGCCCTGTTCTGGCTACATCATTGGATTAGATTAGAATCTCACCACAATATTTCTCCTCTCCTATTGAGAGAGGAAACAATGACGTCATTCGCAGGAACGTCACCCAATGTAAAACATTAGACTCTAGATAGCACCAGTAGGCTCTAGCTCTTAAGAAAGGACGGTTGGAGAAGAGCCGAAACGGACTATTATAAGGATTTAAATGTGGATTGTATCGTTACGTGTTAGCTGTAAATAACTGTTTGTAGATCCTGTAAATATATGTGACTTTGATAATAGTAATAAATGTGTAATATAAGAGACAATAAACGTGTTAAGTGTCGAACTAAATGTTGTGTTATATCGTGTGATACAAGAAGATACGAATTGCCAAATGTTTGGATAAACTACAACCCCTGGATCTTCAACCCCATTCGCTGCAGTGTGCCTATCAACCCCAGGCGATGTTGGTAAGGGTCCGGTAACCCAACATAATGGTCCTTCGAGCCGGATAGCACTCTAAAAACCCGGACAAAGGAACACTGCCAGCGTTGAGGATATGTGGCTTGGCGCCAAAGGAACAATGGCATCGATCGGAGCTCACAAATAGCAGCCATATAAAATCTTTATCTAATCATCACTACGATGGCTACAATCTCCATTGGAAACAAGGCCACTCAAGATGGCCTAATCGGAAGCAGTTTTGGAATTTCATTGGATCCCTTCCCCACGGGCACTACACTCAAACCGATTACTAACCTGCCAAGTCTACACTACCCTGAAATCGGTACGGCATCTGGAGTTCATTGGACATCATCATCAACCTCGGCCGAGTGCCTGGTTGCCCAGGTAAATACACATTGTATATGTCCAGCCGAACGCTCCATGTAGATACTGACACTCTTTCTCACCACTTTCATCAATGGAACATCTGAGCAACTCAAGATATGCAACGATGCCGCACAATGGACCAAACCAGCCACTTCATACGACCAAATTCATCGCAACGGTATCAGCTGTTTGCAGTATTCTTCACCTGGAGTACCGCAGGAACCACTATATACACGGATGCACATCTAATGGAACAGCTGATAATTATTGGAAGATCAAACAATCAATGCACCAAAACAAACTACGGCAGCTCCGAAGTACAACCTGGTCTCGATCAAGCTGATGGATTAATTGGCGTCGCACACAAACTTGGGATATCAACGATCACATGTAACTTCAGCGGTAAGATGTGAGCTACTCGTGTTGTCATCTGAATGTGATGGGCTTACATCTGTTTGCACTGTCGATCGTACTTGGAGCTCACTACCCAAGGGTGACGTCACCGCTTTAATTTCACGGTCATGGATGGATAGTTAGATGAATGTATCGAAAGCTTCAACACAGCCAAGTGGCTGCACCTACTTGGTCAGGTAAGCAGCTTACGTATATGTCTAGTCAAGCTAGGCATGAACACTTTCGATACTCACACCAATATTACATTCTCGGAATCGTCATCTTCGCCGCCGTCACTCATTCCCGAGATCGAGCTACACGGAAATCTACCAAGCTATGGAAAACGAGTCCAACGTACACGCTCGAAAGCCTACCTGACGACGCCACACCGATACGAGCATTCGTTTGGTTGCTTCAGTACGATCACTCGAACACTACCACACGGCATGGACTCTTGTATCTGGAGGAAGATCACACAACCGATCGCCATCAGCACAACCAAGAATGCATAATTGTTCACAATTTGGATGCACAATCAATAGATATCAGGTCACGAACACACAGGGGACCGTCAAATCAACAAGTCTAACGGACACTAGGGTGTTCGTATCACTGGTTCCGGGACGAGAAGTGTCCAATTACCCCACCACGGCCCACGTACACACAAGGCAGCGGATCCCACGGAGTGTTCGATTCCCATTCCCAGAAGGCTACAGGCAGACAGGTGGTCTGTCTTACGGTTCACGGATTCTTCCGTTCATGGAGGTTGCGTACACACAGGGTGTGCGTAGCGCATTTCGCTGGAATGAGAAGTGCACTTTACCAAACTCGACGATCACCAAGATGGCATCACGGGCATGTCATCAGATCGACTCAAATCATAAGCACAACGGGTGCATGATGGACGGACACAGGGTGTCCGTCATCCATTCGAGCACAACGGGTGCTCGGATTCATATCCAATGTTGGGACACAACAGGTGTTTCCAACTACATACACCAATGATTGGGCACAGGGGTGTTCAAAACCAATTTTGCGGTTCGAGTACAACGGGTGCTCGGACATTCTTCCAAGGTTAGGACACAATAGGGTGATTCCTGATTATCTCTAGGATTGAGCACAAGGGTGTTCACGGCCAAATCCAAGGATTGAACACAAGGGTGTTCAAAAACCACTTCAGGATAGAGCACGAGGCGAGTGTTCTAAACCAACTCCTACATTGAGCACAAGGGTGTTCACGGAAAATCACCACACTAAGACACAAAGGGCTTCCAATAACACTCCGAGGATAAATGGAACTTCAAACATTTTATTACCTGTGGTATTTTCAACACGGTTTACTTCTCCGGCACGGACACAACACACCAACTGGTTACGTTAAATTGCAATCGTTCTGCGCGACGCGAACCAACCCCAAACGACGAACGAAAGAAACTAACCAACTGAGGCGAATATTTTATTGCAACACATGCATGAGTAGAATCTTTGCGGATAAAAGCCGTCGCACCACGATCACCTTCAAACCATTTCCAAGGCAAATATTATACACCTAAAACATTCACCACCGATGTGATTTGTTTTCAAGTTTTGCATCGGACCCAACACTATCAACAGGACATGGATAGGTAGATGTGATTCGATCATGGTCACATGAATACGTTCGGCTCTCTGCGCCTTTCGTTAAGGTAAGCAGATATACACCGTATATGTCCGGCGAAGCTAGGACCGCTCTGCAGACACTACATAGGCATCTCTCTTTCTCATATGGCTCGAGTCACATGGTACCATACATCGGTTGGGCACTCATCCACGACGGAACAGCGAACTTTGGATCATTTCGGATGCAACCATGACGTATGATGTGACCAACGTCATCGACGTCGTCGATCCAATTGAAAACAGGACGTTGCTGCGAATAGTGTGATCACAACCACTGCATTTGTTGCGTCAGAACTCACAGGAAAGGTAGTTATAGCTATACATTGCACAATAATTTTCTATGCTTGTATGACGTAGATGTTTCTGGTAGTTTCAAGGTAGTTCTCACGAGGTGAGTGAGGTCTTAGGAACATGTCTAGTTAAGAACTGTAGGAGAGTTGTAGGCCACCAACTAGGATTAATTGGGTATGTTCAGAAATTAGGAATTTCAGGGTGGGTGAGTATGTTTGGGAGTGAGCCCACCTGTTCTGGCTACATCATTGGATTAGATTAGAATCTCACCACAATATTTCTCCTCTCCTATTGAGAAAGAAAACAATGACGTCATTCGCAGGAACGTCACCCAATGTAAAACATTAGACTCTAGATAGCACCAGTAGGCTCTAGCTCTTAAGAAAGGACGGTTGGAGAAGAGCCGAAACGGACTATTATAAGGATTTAAATGTGGATTGTATCGTTACGTGTTAGCTGTAAATAACTGTTTGTAGATCCTGTAAATATATGTGACTTTGATAATAGTAATAAATGTGTAATATAAGAGACAATAAACGTGTTAAGTGTCGGACTAAATGTTGTGTTATATCGTGTGATACAAGAAGATACGAATTGCCAAATGTTTGGATAAACTACAACCCCTGGATCTTCAACCCCATTCGCTGCAGTGTGCCTATCAACCCCAGGCGATGTTGGTAAGGGTCCGGTAACCCAACAGCTGTATTATTTCATGTTGATAACTAAAGGTAATACTGAACAAAATGTATAACACAACTAGTTATAAACTTAAACTCATCATTGAACTTATCATTTTGGTATTTAAAAAGAAATAAAATTTAGTTATCATTTTTGTTATGTTGACTCTTAATTCCATCTCAATAATCTCTCTCTTCTTAGCGTAACGTCCTCATTGGGACAAAGCCTGCTTCTCAGCTTAGTGTTCTATGAGCACTTCCACAGTTATTAACTGAGAGCTTCCTCTGCCAATGACCATTTTGCATGCGTATATCGTGTGGCAGGCACGAAGATACTCTATGCCCAAGGAAGTCAAGGAAATTTCCTTTACGAAAAGATCCTGGACCGACCGGGAATCGAACCCGTCACCCTCAGCATGGCCATGCTGAATACCCGTGCGTTTACCGCCTCGGCTATATGGGCCCTTCCATCTCAATAATAACAAACTCAATTATGAAGTGAATGTTAACCTAACCAGATAACGTGTTATCATTTTGTTATGCGCCTTTGCTCCAGTATTGTGTGCCATTTTCAGGAGATCTACCCACGTTACGCGAGTCAACATTTCTTGCAAACTTAAACGATTTAGTCTAATGCTATAATCATCCTGATCCTGATATTTTCAATTTCAATAATACCGTAAACCGGGGTATCATTGATCAGCGGGGTAACATTGATCGACTTGACCCACTTTATGGAATGTTCAAACATATGTTCGTGCTCAAGAAACGGTGTTTTAATCTGTTATTGTTTAGCTATTAAATGATATGAAATTTATGGAATTGTCTTTCAAAAAATCTTAAATGCATCATTGTTTTAGCTGTGTTTCGTATTATATTCAGATAAATCCTCAAATATTCATGTTTGACATGAATACTAGATACAATGTAATGTTCGAAATCACTGTAATTACTCAATATAACAACCTAGAATTGTATTTCATAAGTGAAACTCCCTTTTCTTTAAAATAGACGATTTATTGAATTAAGACTTTAACCCGGATTACGGTACTTAAAATTATTTGATATGATGTTCTAAATTCACACAGGCAGCTGACATCTTTTGACTTCACTTTCTATTTTGAGTAGATATGCTCTAACAATTCCACATAAAGGGCGACTAGATTGGCATTCCCAGAACGCATCGCCTCTCAGGATTGTACACAATACAATGGCTCAGATATGCTGTACACAGTCAAACCGAACTGAACAGTGTGAGTAATCGTCTTCGCCCATTCAGTTCGACACTTTACTACTTCCCAACCAGAATCACATAACAAGATTATAATTTATAACAATAGTACCAGTGCTGAAAATGCCATTTCGACATATATTCAACCACCAACAGCTCATTTTAGAAGCTGAACTTGTGTGGTTAGACCTAGTTTTACAAGAAAGTCGCGGAAAAACCGCACTTTTTCGAATATTTAAAGAAAATGTCACGGACTACAGGGGATGGCCAAAATGTTTGGGATAGGCAACATCTTTTTCTCTCACTAAAAAGTTCAACATGCTATAACTTTGCATAGAGTGCATCAAAAAATCTCAACTTTTGACTGTTTGTCAACCTATTATATGTGCATCATTGGTACAAATTTGGGCTCGATTGATTAATCATTCGCAAAGTTAGAAGAGTTCGGGTAAAACACTTTTTTTAGGCAACTCATTTTTGAGCTGTCATATCTCGGAAACCAGTGAACCGAATTGAATGAAATTTTGAACGTACACTAACAATATACAAATGCTTCACAAACTATTAAAACATAGATACTTTTTGAACGTTGAAAAAAGTTATCATGGATAGACACTTTTTGAATTTTTTTTCGAAAAAAGGTATTTTTTACGTCAATGTCAATAAATTTTAGTGTTGATGTCCAAAGATTTTCCACTTCTGTTCTCAAGTTATCTTTAATCAGATATATTAGAGCCAATTTAGCTTAAAGGAAGAACACATTTAGTAATTTTTGTGTGGTATTGTAAATTTGACTTATTTTCCTCTATATGGGTAAAAATTTCAACCCGGTATAACTTAATTCGCCGTGAAAAAATATAACATTTTATAACGTTGTGTTAAGTATCAATATATTGTTGATAAACGGTAAAAAATTCATTCAATTCGGTTCATTGGTTTCCGAGATATGACAGCTCAAAAATGAGTTGTCTAAAAAATAGTGTTTTACACGAACGGTTCTAACTTCGTGAAAAACTATTCAATCGAGCCCAAATTTGTACCAATGATGCGCATATAACAGGTTGATAAACAGTCAAAATTTGAGATTCTTTGATGCTCTCTATGAAAAGTTACAGCATGTTGATTTTTTTTTGCGGGAGAAAAAAAGTTGCCTATCCCAAACATTTTGGCCACCCCCTGTACTTTTGAAAAATGACAATTGATATTCACCATGAACATCAATTGACATTTTTCGAAGGTAATCCGTGACATTAACATACTCAAAATAGAGCAGTTTTTCCGTGACTTTTTTTGTAGAACTGGTCTACCCGAGCAGGAACGAATAACTGACACATAACTGTAGGATAGCTAAGTCAGGTATCATACCTAGACAAGGTATTGATCGATCAGTCTGGTTTTGAAAATAACTGTTTTTTGTTTGTATTCTGAAGGTATTGAGCCATCGACAAAAAATACACCAATGAGGTATTGGTTTGATATTGAGGTATTATTGAATTATGAAAAATCCCTATTTATTTGAAAAAAAAATGACCGATCATTATTTGAGTATTGCAATACCTGATGTCATTATTCACGTGGTATAGATAGAATACACACCAGTTATTATTTTAGGTATCTTACCTCTTAAGGTGCCACTAGACTGTTTGTCATTATGCCAAATATTTATCATTGAAGTCCGACATTTATCCAAGGTTGCTATGATTCACGTTGTGTTGATCATTTGTTGGGCTTGTTTGGCCAAATATTTGTTACGTCTAATGAGACCTTTATGCAGGGCTTATTCATACCTCATTTGTTCAATCATTCATTCAATGAGCTGTAGGTGGTTGAATATACCTAGATATGACGAAATGACATTTTCAGCGCTGAATATTACGACAACTGTTGTAAGAAAAAACAGAAGTAGATATAGGTTTGATTTAACCTTTCGTCAGCCACGCGGTTGGCCACCACTTCCAGCATCACGTTAATACTGAGTACAAAAAGCGAGATTTTTTCAACGTGTTGTACAAAATACAACAGCGCGATCGCTCAAGGGTTAAAGATTGTTCTATGTAATTCTATAAAGTTTGTTGAAATTTTAATAGTAGAATTAAAACTAATTTTGTTATATTTTTTCAAACAAATGTTTAACAACAATCATTATGTTAAACATAATTTCGTAACACATTCATTTCTTATATGTTTTGCGATTGCGAAAAAGTTACGATATTTTTTGTCATTTTGGTGAATCGTGTCAAAAGATTAATAACAAGATGCTTATAACAATCTTGTTCAGCAATAGATTACAAAAAATATTATATATTTTTTATTTTGAAGCAAGTTTGCCATAACAAATGTTGATACAATAATAATATTACAAGTCTTGTTTTTTATATTTTTGTTTTAATTGGAGGGAGTTTTGTTAGAATATTTGTTATTTTACCTACTAATGGTACATGTTTCTCACGTTTAGTATCATATGGGCATATGTATATACAATGATCGTTTTCTCTTTGGATTATTCTGGGAAGTACGTTCAATTTTCGGATGATCTCTTGGTGCATTTCGATAAAGTACAATTAGGGCCAGCATCTGCAACTACAAAAGTAACCGAGAATGGTTTGCCGGTCAAGTTATTGACCAAAGAGAAAATCGAAGAAGAGAAATCGATCATTGCAAATACGCCCGTATGATACCAAGCGCGAGGTTTTATGACAATCTTTGTTAAAAAAAAAAAACAAAGTAACAAAATAACACAAACTGCAATAATTTTGCTATTGCCTACCAGTCAGGTTCTATTGGAAATCGCTCCCTGTCCTTACATGCTGCTGTTGGTTGGTGTGAAAATCGATAAACGTCATGATTGGCACGAGAATGATACTGTCGAGTACAGAGGATTAGCCAACTAGTGAAGTACCCAATAACGGGCTACAAATTGGAGTGCCAAAAAATGGACATAACATTTATGTATCGTCGCCAGTTTGTGCCATCTAATTAATTAGTTCCGTTTCGGAACTTTTTCGTAGATTTTCGAGTCCTTGAGCCGGGGCCAAATGATGCCCTCTCCAACATAAAAAAAATAAAACATAAAATAAGTAGCTTTTACATATGTGCATTTCTATAAAGAGCCATCTGTAGTATTTTCAGCTTCGAATGCCGATCTATCATAAAATTGTAAAAAACAAGATTTCAAGCTCCAACTCTTGAAACTATTTCCTAACATTTAAGAAACAAAATTTTAAAAAGTAGTATCTCTTTTTTTTCAATTTCACTCAAACGTCTCCTCAAGTCTGTACCCATTAAGCTCCGAGGCGTTGTTGAACGATGGACAACAACTGCTTTCAGAGCTTTCCGATGATTTCGCTAATTCAGCATGACTCTGCAGCGCGGCTTTGCCCGAAGAAAACATGTGATAAACACAGCAAAGCCAAGCAACCTCGCTTGCTTTACTCTTTTCACACGCAAAACTCCACGCGGTGAGACCAAGACGGATTGTTCCGGAATAGCTGCTAGTGCTACCTAGTACAATGTGTGATGTTGATTAATGACGTTGCGATTTGTGTTCTCCTCAAGGTTCCCGCTGGCTGGTAGGCTGGCTGGCTGGTCAATGATTTATCGTGAAGGTTGTCGGCAACTCCGCTGCGCTGGCCTCGGTCGATGAGCTGCTCTAGTTGCGGAAAAAATATCCATGTCGTCAGGCGTGTCATAGTACCGGATCCGCACTCATTTTGGCAACTTAATATGAGGCTCCCGAAAGGGAAGGATTTGTCTGGAATCACGTAACGGGTGCAGATTGTTTCTTCAAGTGAATAGAAGAACAGATGCGTAATGGTGTTTTTGTTCGCTTTCCTTTCAAGTTCTGTCAGTGGCAAACTTGAGTACCAAGTGCCATCAATTACATTTGCTTACAGTAGATGTTGCTAGTGCGTGTAGGTATGTGGGGGTTCTTTGTCGAGGCACTCAGTATTTCACTCTTGGCGAATAGAGGGAAATAAGAAAATTGGGCGGCATGCCCTGTTAGAAATGGTTCACGGAAGATACGGTACACTTGTTTTCGACCTTAATTGCGCATCATTAAACGAGAAAATGTGTAGCTTACAAGAAGCTGGAAGAGTGGATTGTAAGTGATGTAATTTGCTGGAAGCTATGTAGCAATATTGAGCAGCACTGTCAGTTATATTTTCCTTAGAAGTAGCTGGTATCATAGAATATGCTTTAATTTATTGGGTTTTTGGTAATACTTTATTCTGTACGGCTTCCACACTCATAATATAACACATTTTTATGAAATTCATGACTTAAAAGTCAAAATATTCTGCTTCAGAATATCATGCACCAAATCATGACACCATGACGTTAAGGGTGATTAGGATAAGTATTTCTGATTATTTTCATAAAAAAGTCATATTTGTCAACAGCGTCTTGTTTGCATTTATCAAGCATTATGACACTGAGTCATTGAACCACACAGCAAAGTCATGAAATTATAGATCAAAACAACCGGGTGCGGCTTTTTACTTGTTACACAAACCTGTGAAGTGATTTCTTTTTTTCGAAGGTGTATCGTGGTAAGGTAATTATGTAAAGTCTTGGACCATTGGCGCTGGACGACATGTTTTGGGCACTTAAGGTACCCCGGGGCAAGTGAGAATCCGGGGCAAGTGAGACCTACAGCTATAATTTTTTTATTTTTTATTTTTAAGGCAAACATTCTTCATAGAAAACATAGGTATCACACCAACGGATACTTTGAATTCAAAAATTGTTATTGTTCTCACCATAAAGAGACCATATATGTTATTGCTGTTAATATGTAATTTTCAATTCACTAAGTGAGGTTAACGTACTCTACTACATTCTAGAATAACAAATAAAGTAAAACTTTTTCAGTTTCAGGATAATATTTGGAGTGCTTGCAAATTATTTTAAGCGAAAAAGCTGTAATTTATTTTCATTTATTACCTTTTGTTAACTGCTCTCACTTACCCCAGTGCATTTCAGCATCTGGGGCAAGTGAGACCTATGAGAGTAAACAAACACAATTTCATAGTTTGATCTCGCTTTCTTCAGCATAATTCGAAATTCACACAAAAGTGAAGTAAAAATCGGCGCCTTATGTAATCAATCGTTGAATTATACTTATTTACTTCTATTCTGCTGATGAAGCTATTGTTTAAAATGGTGAAGTCTTTGATAGAACATTATTTTTAGTTCAAGCAAATTCTATTTTTCGTTTTTCGCTGCATCATGAGTTTTTCTGAATGTTAAGGAACCGGCCATAAAGTATCAAAAAATTGGAAAACGACTTATTCGGAGTTTACGATTTAAAAATCTTTATTTAATGATCGTAATATTATGTAAGGGAAAACATAACATCTGTAAATGTTGAAAAACCTTTTGGTGAGACTCATCAACTACGTAATATGAAAAGTAAGTTTGGAAATCTCTCGGCATTTAACATTAGGGCGCTTTTTGCACCGACGAACCGACGTGACAGCTAGAACAAATAAATTCAAATTTGTTGTCCCCGACACCATGATGAAAAATAGTAGAACACTACCGCCTCCTCTATAACGGTTCGCGTTGTTTTGATAGCTTGACTCCAAACCCCCGTGTATTCATATGGGAAAAGGTTTGCGTCTGCGCTGATTTGACAGAAGCGTTCGCTCGCTTCGCTGGTCGACCGTTAAATTTAGGGGGGACAGTTTTGAAACATCACTGTCACGTCGGTTCGTCGGTGCTTTTTGTATAAATAAAATCAATTTGTTTTGCACGAGCTGCTAGAGTTAAATCATTTTTTTTTTCTCAGTGATTCGTTATTATATGTGTTACGTAATTTATGCACGATACCACAAAACTTTTCCAACACAAATCGCTTAACATACTTATTCGCATAACATATTTATAATTTATGCTGCCTTACATATGGTATTGTACCATTTGGGCAGGTGTACCTATTTTGGGCACTTGTCGCTATAACTAAGTCAATTTCAAACCGATTGATTTGAATTTTTGTACAGAGTTAGATACTGTACGTGCCTAACACTGGACAAAATTTCAAATCAATCGGTTTGAAATTGACTTAGTTATAGCGGCAAGTGCCCAAAATAGGTACACCTGCCCAAATGGTACAAGACCCTATATGCAGCAACTATATTAAGCCATTATTACAAAAAATCCGAATGGGTCCCACTTGCCCAGTGATACGGTGTAAATGAATATCTGTTCCACTTTTTATAATATGCATAATATACAGAATTTAAAAATTTTGAAACAGTTTTAATGCCCATTACTAAGAAGAAATATACCAACAATGTCTTTTAGAACCATTGGAATTATAAAATTATTTATGTTTAGAATTTTTTGGCTTGACAAAACCAAACTAGCATTTTTTTATGTCCCACTTGCTCCGGGGTACCTTAACGTTATAACTTAGTCAATTTGATTTGAGATTTAGCTCATGCGCACAACTTTTTTTCCTCACCTAACATTGGAAAACACCTAATAATCTTCTTAAACAAATTATACTTTGGAAAAAGATTGTTGGAATGGAATGATGTCTTCAGAAATATTTGAGAATATTTGAAGGACTTTAAGAAAGAAAAAAAAAACACTGGGAGTAATATTCATCGCGGATCTATGTTAGACGTCATATAGGGCTGGCACAAAATTCGATTTTCTCTTAAGTCACCCTCGGAAAATTTTAAACAAAATTGTACACTTTGAGGGGGGACACAAATAAATTATTTAAAAAAACAAACAAACATTTGAGCGCTTAAATAAATAAAGGTGAAATTATAGTCGCCCAGAAAATGTTTTAACAAATACGATGAGTTTAACTTACGACACCCTCGGAAAATTTTAGGCGTTCATTCCGCTTGATTGTAGTGAGTTATGTGATAGTCTTGTTATATAAAATAAATAACTTTTAAATGCTTCAAGAATACGCTCAAAATTGAAGGTTTGCCCCGCGGTTGTTGATATGGAGATTATATGCAATGTATCGCATAAGAAAAATGGCTAAAAACCATTTTACTTTTTATTTCCAAGAAAAATGAATAATTGTTCAATTAATACGCTAAATTTTTGTATATTCATGCTGGTCACCTAACAACATTATTATCATAATCAAAACATGAGTAATGCGCTCGAAAATGGCACTGATTCATCTTGCCCCGCCCCACCCTATCATTTTTTTTTCACTAATTTCAACCGTACTTAAGTTACAGCGAATTAAAAAAAATGAAAATTAATAAAAATATATGGGACCTTGTAAAATGGTATACGAGTTGTTTCCCTGTTTTACTGTTTTTATCAGAAAATGTTCAATTATTTCCTAAGATATGCTTTTATATCTACATTAACGAGATTTATAGCCCTTGGCTAGTTCATCTCGGGCTCAGATATGTGAACTTTCAGACTGTCTAGAAAACCATTTTACAAGATCCATTTTTTTGTTTTTCATTAATTTGATTTTTTTTATTTGCTGTAACTTTCCGTTTGTTTTGATAATTGAAAAAAAAATGTTAGAGCAAGTGACTTTTCTGGGCTACTTGATAGTTTTTGAGGTTGAAAATCAGCTTTCTACAGAAACATAATTTTAAACAGTCAAAGTGTAAGATTTTGGAAAATTGAAATGTTATGACATTTTTTTCCCTTTCCTTTTTTTGTTGATCTATTGTTATGATACTTAGCATGGATATTCAAACATTTTCAAAGACATTATTTCAACTCAACAAACGGTTTTTGAATTATATTTTTATGAAGAATAAAATTTAGTATACCCTTTTCAAAAGTTAAATGAAGAGTATTGCAAAACAAAAAACTTGAAAAACGTTTTCAGATAGAAGCTGACCAAAATAATTTCATTTGAATTGGAAAAGGTCACGTCTACGCGATTCGTGCGTTGAGCTATAAATGCTCCATATTTAAACTGACCCGGTTTCTACTTTTCAATAAAATATGAAAACTATCAAACTTGAGCGAAATTTATGAGCAAATTTTCAAATCCATAAATTTAAAACCAAGAAGATTGACAAAATAACGGTTGAAAATATGGACTCCGGAAATCGACATTTTTTGGAGAAATTCCTGAAGGGATCTTTGAAACAGTTGCTACAGAAATCCTTAAAAGAATTTGGATCCTCAGGAAATCCATGGAGTTCCAAAAAAAAAACCTTTGGAGGAGAAATCATTGAAGGAATATCTAATGAAAGTTTTGAAAGGATTCCAGGGACAATACGTGAGAAAAATTCAAAATCCTTGGAGAAGTTCCCTGAGGGGAACTGAACTTTGAAAGTATTATTGGATTAATTCCCATGCAAATCTTTACATTTTTTTTATGTATGTGAATACTCTTGAGAAAATCTTCGAAAGTATTCTGAAAGAATAGTTGAAAGTACTACTGAATAAATCCTTGAAAAAGTGTTTAAAGATGATTTTAAATGATATAGTGGAGGATTTCCTGAATCAATAAAGGAAGTCTTAAAAAAACTGCGAAAATCTCTGAAAAAAATTCACAGAAGAATTTTTGAAGGAATTCGTCGAGCAATTTTTGGTGGAATTGCTGAAAGATTCCTTGAAGGATTATCTGAAAGAAATTCTTGAACAAGTTTTTGGGAATATTTCTAAAAACTCCTTGGAGAAATTGCTGAAGGAATCTCTAGAGGAACTCCAAGCATAATACCTGGAGCAATACCAGGGGACATCACTTTTATAACTCTCAGAGAAAGTGGAGCGGACCTGATTGGATGGTAAGAACACTTGACTATCACGCTGAGGACCTGGGATCGAATCCCACTCCCGACAAACTCACAAAATGTGAGTTCTTCCTTCGGAAGGGAAGTAAAGCGTGGGTCCCGAGATGAACTAGCCTAGGGTTGAAAATCTCGTTAATACAGATAGAAAAAAAAACTCTCGGAGAAATACTGAGAAAATCTGTAAGTAGGAATCCAGCAGGAATCGTAGAGCAATCCATCCATCAAATACGTCAAATTTAGAGGGAGGAGGAAGAATTCTAAAAACGTCTGACAAGCAACATATATCCCAAGCATTTTTGACAAATCACCATCAATTTTACTGATTTTTGCCGTGCTGAATGCATTTGGCAATAAAAATACTGAGTTTCGGCACAATTTTCTGAAAAATCTTAGACATTGCTGAAAATTCAGCTAGTTTTTTTCTTATTTTTCCTTCACTTTACCTAATGTACAGCTCTTTTTGTCCACTAGGGCACTGCGTGAGCGATTCTATTTGGCAGCTGCACTTACTCTTTGTACAGCGCCTAAATGTATTCTATTCTAATTCTATTATATCGAACTGGTTGCCTTTGCACTGCTGTCACTTTTCTACCCTGTCCTTGGTAGATTGAATTCAGCTAGTTTTACTGATTTTTGCTTTGATGTTGGTGTGTATTAAGTATACACATGCAAAATCCGTACGCGAAATTCACTTTTTTCGCATGACGTTTTTAAGGACAGACTTGTTAGAATCCCAATATGGCCGCCGCAATGGCCGACTTTGGCAGCTACTCACGATTTTGAGGGCACAAATCTCTTCGTAAACAAAACCAGCGCACCTGAGCTTCTTATTTTAAGCTTATTACAAGTGAACAAGAACAGAATAATAAAATGTATTGTTGTTTGAAGCTTGCTTCTTGAGATTTATGCGTCTGAAGTTTTGATGCACTGTTGAACCGGGATTTCAAGACGTTTGTCCTTAATGGATGCTCACTCATTTTAATAGGGGTTTTGACCCCATTTTCGGTACTACAGGTAATCAAAATTATGCATTACATAAATACACAACAAAACGATCGTGTTCGTTCACTTCTTCCATCTGAATCAGATACCTTATTGCATATACTTGTTGTTATCAGTGATTGTTGTTCGGATTTTCTGCCGGAATGTTGATTTTGAACGAGTTTACTGCACCTAGTCCAGCGTCAATTCCAGTTACCAGTGCCGAACTTCCAGCAAAATCAAATGGGAAATCACTTCGGCACCCATCCTTGTGCTGACGAAGTGCACTCGTCTCCGTGTAAAAGTTGTTTTGAGCACTTTTGCGGCTTCAGAGTGAACGTGTAGCTCATTGACTGTGGATCCCGTATTTATCGACTAGCTAAATCGTAAAAAAGTATGATCCAAAACACATGTTGGTCGATGCGCTCTTATTGGCCCTGGCTCAAGGACTCGACAATTTACGAAAAGCTTCCGAAACAGAACTAATTAATTAGACCATGGATTCCCAAACTGTGGGTCGTGACCCCCCAGGGGGGTCGCAGCCCTTCATCCAGGGTGTCGCGAGGGACAGTCGAATATTTTACTGTAACAGACAACAAATGAGAGAATTTCTATGGTGGGTCGCGAAAAGTATGTCTGCTAGCCAAAGGGGGTCGCGCACCTGAAAGTTTGGGAACCTATGAATTAGACGGTGCCAACTGGCGACGAGACACAAAATTTTATGTCCATTTTTTTTTTGCCACTCCAATTTGTAGCTCGTTATTGGGTTCCTCACTGGCTGGCTAACGCTCTATACTCAATCAACAGTAGGTATCATTCTCAGTAACGTGCCAATCATGACGTTCATCGATTTTCGCGTTAACCAACAGGAGCATGTAAGCACAGGGAGTGATTCCAATCCAATAGACGTGGCAATGTGTCCATGTCCTACGGAACGGGCGAAGATGATCGCTCACAATGTTGATGGGGACATATGAAACTGACTGTTTGGTGCACAGTAATAGATATAGCACAGGTCACGTTCTTCCGGGTGACATCTTGTATTGTATACAATCCTGATGCTGTGGCGATGCATTCCGAGAATGCCAATCTCGTCAACCTTTGCGTGGAGTTGTTGAAGCGTACCTACTCAAGATAGCGAGCGAATTCAAGAGGTGCCAGTGTGCATGTGTGAATATACATCTAAAGACATGTTAAGCAATTTTGAATTGCAATTTAGATGTTAGGAATGAAAAAACTAGGAAAGAGGAAGATTGTATCTTTCGATTAAGTGCTGTAGCTGGTGAATTGTATTTGCAGAGATGAAAATCAATTAAGCTCTCTTGAAATCGAACACGTGCTTTTGTGTCAGACACAGAGAATTAGGATAATGAGTGTATGAACGTATCCAAAATATTATGATGATACAAAACTAGAAACAAGAGTCCAATTTGTCCTCACTCGACCATGCTACCAATCACAAAGTTCTAACGTAACATTCAACAACAACCAACAAAAAAAAAACAAATGTACCGCATCAAACGGCACAAGAACACTCGTTGTCGTCGTCACATATTTCCCCTATGGGGGGAAAACAATATCGCATGATATTTAAAGGGCCATCAGCAAAACCAGCTTGAATGGAGACTCTCATCGCCGCCGCCCGCTCGAAGCTGTGGCAATAAATAGCGCAGCAGGACATACATAGTACTAGTACACCAATACAAACATATACCATCAACATCCGACATGGTGAGAGCGGAAAAACCTTTCCATTCGGTGTTCATTTATAATGAGAAAGGACGAATGCTCGTACTGGTGTTGGTGTCGACGACAATGACGACGACGAAGGCTATAGTTGGATCATATGATTACGCATAGATAGGTAGGTATGTGGACAAACAGTGAGTGATTCAGAGTTGCCTCGAGATGTCAGTTGTTATCTTTCTTGTGGTGAAGGTGCACAGAAACGATAGATGATCAGTCTGAAAATAAACCCATGGAAATACAAAGTTTGCTGGGACAGCTTGCAGCCAGTGTATGTATGTTAATAAGTTTGTCTATTTGTAAGGACGGTATCGCAGCAGAACTCATCAAGATGGGCCCGGAAAAGTTGGCCACCTGTCTGCACCAGTTAGTAGTCAAGATCTGGGAAACCGAACAGCTACCGGAGGAGTGGAAGGAAGGGATAATCTGTCCCATCCACAAGAAAGGCGACAAGTTAATGTGTGAGAACTTTCGAGCGATCACCATTTTAAACGCCGCCTACAAAGTGCTATCCCAGATCATCTTCCGTCGTCTCTCACCTAAAGTAAATGAGTTCGTGGGAAGTTACCAAGCCGGTTTCATCGACGGCCGGTCGACAACGGACCAGATCTTCACCGTACGGCAAATCCTCCAGAAATGCCGTGAATACCAGGTCCCAACGCATCACCTGTTCATCGACTTCAAAGCGGCATACGACAGTATCGACCGCACAGAGCTATGGAAAATTATGGACGAGAACAGCTTTCCCGGGAAGCTGACTAGACTGATAAGAGCAACGATGGACGGTGTGCAGAACAGCGTAAGGATTTCGGGTGAACTATCCAGTTCATTTGAATCTCGACGGGGACTACGACAAGGAGATGGACTTTCCTGCCTACTATTCAACATCGCCCTGGAAGGTGTTATGCGACGAGCCGGGCTCAACAGCCGGGGTACGATCTTCACGAAATCCAGCCAATTTGTCTGTTTTGCGGATGACATGGATATTATTGCTAGAACATTTGGAACGGTGGCAGAACAGTACACCCGCCTGAAACGTGAAGCAGCAAAGGTCGGACTGGTGGTGAATGCGGCTAAGACAAAGTACATGCTGGTAGGTGGGACTGAGCGAGACAGGACAAGCCTTGGCCGCAATGTTACGATAGACGGGGATACTTTCGAGGTGGTAGAAGAATTCGTCTACCTCGGTTCCTTGCTAACGGCTGACAATAACGTGAGCCGTGAAATACGAAGGCGCATCATCAGTGGAAGTCGTGCCTACTATGGGCTCCAGAAGAAACTGCGGTCAAAAAAGATTCACCCCCGCACCAAATGTACCATGTACAAGACGTTAATAAGACCGGTGGTTCTCTACGGACACGAGACATGGACGATGCTCGAGGAGGACCAGCAAGCACTCGGAGTTTTCGAGCGACGGGTGCTAAGGACGATCTTCGGTGGCGTGCAGGAGAACGGTGTGTGGCGGAGAAGGATGAACCACGAGCTCGCTGCACTTTACGGCGAACCCAGCATCCAGAAAGTGGCCAAAGCCGGAAGGATACGATGGGCAGGGCATGTTGCAAGAATGCCGGACAACAACCCTGCAAAGTTGGTGTTTGCTAACCATCCGGTTGGTACAAGAAGGCGTGGAGCGCAGAGAGCACGATGGGCGGACCAGGTGGAGCGTGATCTGGCGAGTGTTGGGCGTGACCGACGTTGGAGAGCTGCAGCTGCAAATCGAGTATTATGGCGGCAAATTGTTGATTCAGTATTATCATGAATTTGATGTTAACTAAATAAATGAAATGAATTTGTATTTTTGTATGTATGTATGTTCTGGCATAACTCTAGAATGCCTCAACCAATTGCATCGTTGTTGTGTTCGACTGTTTTACGAAACTGTTTCGTGGTGGCTTGTCAGTCTTGACAAAAATAAAACACTGTTTAGTTTATTTTGCCCGACGTTTCGGTCCGTTTGGGACCTTCTTCAGGGACTCAATAGTCACAGTGTTCTCGTCCAGTGTAGAACCAATTTCAACCAAATTTGGCATACACATTCCTTAGATTGTACGCCAGTGACACTTGATGTGTATCAGTGGAGAACCCTCAACGGCTGCAGGTCTTCATCAATGGATGTCTAGTGCGGTATATAATTCATGCATGATGGCTGACAATTCGATCTCCAATATGGAGCTCCATCGACATCGTCAATGTCATCAAAAGCCGATAGCGACAGAAATTCGGGAAACGAAAGTGGAGGTGGGTCGGCCACACTCTACGCAGGAGCGGAAACGAAATATGCAAGTAAGCGTTACCCAGCAGGACATCGCAGCAGAGGCAGACCCAGAGGCTTATGGCGGCGCACTCTTTACAACGAAATCAAGCAAGTCGACAGAAATTTGACCTGGCCACAGGTCAAGGCGATAGCGGCAATCGCCCAGGATGGAGAACTTTCAATTCGGCCCTCTGCACCAGGTATCAGTAGGTCGGCTCTAGAGGCACGTTCTCCTCCATTTGGGAAATTTGTGCCATCGCCATGAACACGAGCCTATTCATCATTTACCTGACGGAGAAGGGAAGGAAAAAGGATAGGAGATGGGAAAAGACAGGTAAGGGAATAGGATCGTCATACTCGCAAAAGCGTACCACAATGGGTTCACATAGCGTCCTGAAAAGGACACTGTAATAACGCATAAGCGTGCCACAATGGGTTCGAACAGCGCCCTGAGAAGGGCACTGGCCCTCTGCACCAGCTTGGGTGCTCAGGACTGAAGGTAGTAGTAGTATTCCTTGGGTTGTGGAGTTGGTTATAGGGGTATTGGAATTAAAAATGGTCGAAACCCTAGAATGTATGCTATTAAATGGCAATGCTGCTTCAGATACTATGCAATATGGGTAATACCATTGGGTATCTACCGATCGGGCTTGATGAGTAAAAGGGTAGGGTAAATAGACGGTGGGGAAGCCGATCGAGTCGAGGGTTTGGATGAAGGATAGGGTAGAAGGTTAGGGTAGAGGAAAGGGTAGACGATAGGAAAGAGAGTAGGATGGTGAAAAGGGTAGAGGGTAAAGTCAAGAGTAGGGTAGAGGATAGAGTAGACGGTAGGAAAGAGGGTTGGATGGGGAGTAGGGTGGAGGGTAGGGTAGACGATAGGGAAGAGGTAGGAATAGGGTAGAGGGTAGGATGAAGGGATATGGTAGAGAGTAGGGTAGAGAGTAGGGTGGAGGATCAGGGTTGAGGGTCAGGTTATAGGGTGGGGTAGAGGGTAGAGTACAGGATTAGGGTAGATGGTAGAGTAGACGGTATAGTAGAGGGTATGGTAGTCAGTAGGGCAGAGGGTTTGGGCGAAGGCTAGGGTAGAGCGTAGAGTAGGGAATCAAGGTAGATGATAGGGTAGAGAGTAGAGTAGAGGATTAGGGAAGAAGGAAGGGTAGACGGTAGGGTAGAGTGTTAGAATGAAGAGTACAGTAGAAGATGGGGTGGAGGGTTAGGGTAGAGGGTAGGATGGAAGTTTAAGGTAGACGGTAAGGTTGAGGATACGCAGGCCCGGATTAAGGATTGTGGGGGCCCGGGGCCCGAGCGTTTGTGGAGGCCCCTCGGAGAGATGACCAAAAATGTTTTTCCTTATTTTCGAACAGTACTTGAGCAATATGAAAAATAAAGCTAATGTTAGCATCCAAAAAAATTTTTGTGGGGGCCCCTAAAATGTGGGGGCCCGGGGCCCGGGCCCCCCCGGCCCCCCCTTAGATCCGGCCCTGAGGATACGGTAGAAAGTAGGGTAGATGATAGGGTTGATGGTAAGGATGGTGTGGAAGAGGGTAGATGATAGGGAACACGATAAGGTAGAGGGTGGATGGATAAGGTAGAGAGTAAGGTGAAGTAATGATATGGGATTTTCTCGAGATACCTTCAGGAATTCTTTCCGGGATACCTGTAGGGATTGCTCCTCAGATCTCTTCAGGGATTTCTGCAGATATTGCTCTATAAAAACCTAAATGGATTTTTAGGCATTGTATTCGGCAGACATTCGTGCTGGAATTCCTTTAAATATTCCTTCCAGAATTCGTGGTGTGATCATTTAAAAGATTCCTCCCGAAAAGGAATATGAAAGAATATAATTTTTTGGCGAGATTTCTTCAGGCCATCTAGGATTTTTTTTATGATTCGAGCCGGAATTTCTGACGAGATTCCTTCAAAAATTCTTCCCGAGTTTTTCATCGATTTCTTTTATGATTCTTTCAGGGATTTCTGCTCTGCTTCAAGCCGGGATTACTCAAAAGATTCCATGAGGTATTCTCTACGGGATTTCTTCAGGAATAAATTCAGGGATATCTGCCGGGATTGCTTTGGAAAATCCTTTCAGGAATTCTAGCCAGTAATCCTTAAGCGACTCCTGCTGGGATTACGTCATTGATTCCCCTGGTATTCTTCTTAAGATTTCTGTCAAGATATATTTAGAAAATCCAATGGGAATTCTTTAGGTGTGAATGGCGTCATTGCTGCTGATATTCCTTGAAAGATTCTTCCCGGGATTTTCTCAAGGATTTCGCCAATAATTTCTCCCGGAATTTCTTCTGTGATCCTTTCAGAAATTCTTGGCGAGGATTCCTCGTAGAATTCTTCTAATTATTTATGGAAATGTATGGACTGTATGGAAAATATTGAAATTTTATTAGTTGCAGAATCTCTGAGTAATTTCGACAAAGAAAGAGTATTAAAACAATGGGAGAGTAAGAGCTAATGAGAGTGGGAGAGTAAGAGAAAAATAGAGAAACAGATAGAAATAGGCTGTTTTGTGACAGTAATTTTATTATTCTTCTTAAGTAGTCATCCTCTCTTTCACTTATTGTGGATGAATTGTATCTATATGTATCAGAATACGAATACAACGATTTATACTCTCGTGTGCTCGTTGTGCTTAAATAGAGGATGAAAAGAAATCAGATTCTGAGGATCACACTGAAGATTTTTTTTTGGAACTACATCATTCGTGAGATCATGTTTATCATACTGAAAGTTTACTGTTGATAACATTTTTTATTAAGATTTAAATTGTGAGATACCTTGAGCGCTGGCGTGTTAAGACGACCGGAATCTATATATTCTTCTTCTTCTTCTTCCATCCAGTAATCTTGCAAAAATGGCGTCAAAATCCCCCCAAAAATCCGTTCCCAAAAATATGACGAAAAAGTCGTAAAATCATGAAATATGTCGCTTTATGATATCATGACTACAAGTCATAATAAAGCATTGTCCAGTTAGAATCCGGACGCAGATAATCACTTATATCTCAGAAGTGGAATAACAAACAGAAAAGGTGAAGCCCTCAAAACAAAGATAATTTACTGTAATTTCATGGAAAAATATCATTAAAATTATTTAATTTAATTTTTAATACATTTTCTCATTTTTTCCGTCATAACTTCCTTAAAAATCTGCACAATGGTAGTAAATTTTAACATCAACCCCGTCGGCGTATTTGTTTAACAATCAGGTCATCTCTGTAGTGCCCTGAGACCCTCTACCAGTCTGATTAGAATTCCAAAGAAACTTTGCCAAATATTTCTTTTCTTGCGAAATCAAGGGCTATTCAGTGAATTCCAAAGAAGCGAATTTTGAGTGTTTTTTTCGTTAATAAACACTATCCAACAGTGATAACACCACTACACATCTCAGGCTGTCGTGATAGCTCACCAAATTAGTTCAAACCTCTACAGATCCCTTATGTGCATTTTTGAAAAGCAGCACGCGATTCTTGAGGTTATCATCTTTGTACACATTTGGTGTCAAAATCGTGATGTGAGAAAAAGATGTCCAGAGCTCGAACTTCCTGGCAAGTCTTGGAATTTCAAGCAGATTTATCCATGATTATAAACTTCAATCTTCCTTGCACACTTCCTCATGGCATGGTTAACAACATCTGAGCACATCACACGTGATGGTTTTGGAGACATTAACGTTTTTCGCGACTATCGTACCTGACCACGCTTAATTTTCAGCGTGTTTGTGCAAGATTTTTTTCCATCACTTGTCTTCAATCTCAAATAACTTTTCACTCGTAGCAAAAAAATCGATGAAATTTTCACCACCAATAGAGGACTTGTTTATGATCAGACTGCTGTAAAAAAAATATGATTATGGTCATTGAGAGCGTCACAATAAATTATCCTTTGCGTCCGGATTCTAACTGGACAATGCTTTATCATGACAAAAATATCATGAATATGTTTAACAATTTTCATAAAAAGGTCATGGTTGCCAAAGACATAACGACATGACGCTTAGTCATAGAACCATGCCGCTGGGTCATAGAATGTTGCCAGCGAGTCATAAAATCATAACACAGCGGCATGAAGCAATGCAACAAAACAAGCGGGTGCGAGCTTTGTATTTGGGCATGATTTTATGAATTATTAGTGTCAAACATAAAAAACGTAACGTCGAAGCTTACGGCAAAACTCATCATGATATCATGCCAATTTTTCATGGTGTATATCCATAACATAAAAACACTCATTTATCGCCCAATCATGACGCATTTTGCCAGTTTCGGGTTCCGGATGTTTACCCGTGCATTTCACCTTCTGGTTTCTTACTGATTTGCTTCCCGGGTTCCTCTCGGATTTCTTCCTGGGAATTTTTGCTGAGATCCTTCCTTGACATTATTCCGGGATTTTTCATGAATTTTCTTCCGAGATTTCTCCCAGAAAGCTCCTTTCGGGCTTTCTGCAACAGTTTACGGAAGTTCTCATACAAGTTTCCTTAAATTCTAATGCTCCTCCCGGAATTTCAAACACTGACCGCTGCCCATTGAAGCTTCAACATGAGTTTTTTTTTTTGTTTTCGGGGGATTCAGGAGGTTCTCCTGTGGTTTCTTCTGGTGTTCCTCCCGATAGTTCGTTGTAAGTTTTCTTAAGATTTCCTGCGGAGTTCTTCTCAAGATTTCTCCCAGATATTCTCCCAAGATGTGTCTCAGATTTTCTGCCAAAGGTTCGCCTGGGATTCTCTCCAGAGGTCGTCTCGGGAACTATGTAGTAATTCCAGGGATTAGGCCCATAGTTCTTCCCGGAATTGCATCCATAGGTTCTCCCGGAGTTCTTCCTGTTTTTAGGGTTCATTTCCCAGAGTTGTTCCATGACTTCTCATGAATCTAGAATTCATTGCGGGATCCCAAGATTTATTCCAGGGTTTCTCGTGGAATTTCTCACGGAATTCTCACCGTAATTCATGTAAACATTATTCAGAGTGAATTCCGGGTGGAATTCTCTCAATCATCATCTACTAAGAAGTAATCCCAGAAAATATCACGAGAGAAACTTGAAGAAAATAGTAGGGAGAAACTCCAAGAAAATAGTAGGGAGTAGGGAGTCGAAAGAACTTTCAGGTTAAATTCCGAAAGTAACTTTGTGAGAAATTTTGGATGGAAATCCCAGAAGGAGATCCTACACCTCTACGACCTCTTCGGCTCTAAGAGAAACGAATTTTTGGAGATTTTTAAAGGTAAATCTTGAGAAGAATTTTGGAAAGAATCATTGAGGAAAAGTTTGCATAGTTCCTGGCAGGAATTCAAAAAAAACCCAAGGTAAATTTCGAAATCAACGATGGACGACATAATTTTAGGATTCCTGGGAGCGGTTCTGAGAGATTTTCCTAGGTAAATTCTAAAAAGAATCCCTCTCGGAGTTCCCACAGTAACTCAGGGAAAGTTTTGTATAATTGTTCGATCCTCAGAAGAAATAATGTCTTCCTAAACCCGAGTTTATTTTTAACAGAGTTCAGAAACTCTTTTAAATATTGTTCGTGTGAAATTAATTCAGAAATGTCGGGGACGTATCCTCCTGTCACTTTTTTTAGGATTTTAGCCAAAGTATTTTATGTTTTAAGCACAAATTTGCTGGATATTTTCCAGAGGTACTTCTGGAAAAACCCGTTTGTGTCCGTAAGACATTCTCCCACAAGTTTTTTCAAACAATTTATCGTAAAGCAAACTTTGTGTCAAGATCGCTGTCCAAATATTACGGCAAATTTTGTGATTCGAAAAGACATTCTTACAGGGGTTCGTTCACCAATACTTTAAGAAAAAAAACTCTACTTCAGTCATTTGTTTTTCTCCATAAATCTGTCCAAATAAGCTTCCTTTTTTTCACGAATTACTCTGACAATTGCTGTAAAGATGTCACCAAGATTGGGTGACAAAACGTCGAAGAGGCAAAACGTCGAAATGTGAAAAAAATAGGTTTTCTTCAATAGAATACAGAACTCCCTATTTGACTTAGACACACGTTTTCGACGTTTTGTCATTTCGACATTTTGACATTCGACGTTTTGTCCCTAAGCCAAAAGGACAACACGTCGAAAGGGCAAAACATCACAAATGAGTAATCCAATCAAATAGTGAATTATTTATTCTTTCTAAAGGAAACCCATTTCAATTTAAGACGTTTTGTCTTTTCGACGTTTTGTCTTTTCGACGTTTTGTTCTTTCGACGTTTTGTTAGAACTGTCTTGTCAAATTCGACAACAAATCCTCAGTTTCTTTTATTTATGTATTTTCTAATTTATGCTACAAATACAAGCAGAATTGTGCCTCAAGGATTTTCCAGACAATGTAAAAACAAGAGTTTTTTGGAAAATGTCTCCAAATCACCATCAGAAACTCTCTTCCAGGATCTCCCAAAATCATTGGCGCATTATTAAGTCATGTTTTAGTAACAATTCTTAGAAAGAATTTGTTTTTTTGTTTGGCGCAAAAAGTAAACAGTGAGAGTGTACACGGCTAGATTCGGAAGATTCCTTTCCGGGAGTTTGATGTTCGGCACGAAAAGTATACGGTGAGCATGTGCGGCTAGATTTGGAAGATTCCTTGCCGAGAATTTGTTGCTCTGCGCAAAAAGTGAGCGTGTTCACGGGTAGATGTTAATGTTTCATGCCAGAACTTTGTTATTCGGCGCGAAAAGTAAACAGTGAGCATATGCGTTGCTAAATTTAAAATATTCGTTGCCAATAGATGCGTAAGCAGCTAGATTTGGAAACATCCTTACCGGGAGTTTGTTATTTAACGCAGCTTGTGGTTAATTTGTGCGTTTCTTAGCTCGAAAATAGATATTGACCGAAAAGTAAGTAGTACATTGCTTGGCGCAGAAATGGAAAGAAATTGTGGTTTGTATTCGATCGACGAAATGGAACTTTGTGAGATTTTTCCAACTAATTCAAAGTATGAAATATTGTTATATGATTTTACAATATACTTTGATAAAATTGATTTTAAGTTCACGTTCATTGTGCTAACTGACTATTAAGCCAAATGACCAACATGCAAAATAAGTTTTTTGTCAAACGATTTTATGTCAAATGGAGGCCCACCGTGGTATTCCATATTTTTCAAGTTAAAAGATACCACGTAGATGTTGTTTCGGTATTAGTATGATTGGAAGAACCTCCTCAAAAATATGTTGATTCAAACTTTTGTTCAGAAATGTGTTGCCATTAAGTCCACTAGGTGGATTGATTCAAGTAGATATCAATAAAAAAGCAAGGACACACTTACCCCATAAACCAGTCCACGGTGTCACGCAGATATTCTGGAAGTCGCTCCAGTTTGACGGCTTTTTCTGGCTCTCCGGGGTCACTCGACGAGAAAAATTGGCTCAATCACGCCAGAAATCGCTCGATGCGGCGATCGGTTCCGCGGTTACAGCCGACACAGCTTATGTTTTTCTATTTTCACCTTGATTCACTACACTGGTTCCCTCCCCACAGATTCTTCACAGCTTTCCCCTTTCTCCACTATATCGATGACGTCTCTTTCGTAATTCTTCGTAAAAATTACACCAAACTAACCAACAGGACAGATCAACGGCAAGGCCGATCTCACCGAGACAGAAAAAAAAATTGTGCTGAGAAATACACACTCTTATATAACAGCTAGAACGCAGCACTTTCCACTTGCCTATTTTCTAACAAACCTCCCGCACACTGTGCGCTGTAGTTTTCTTCGGTCGAGGAAAACTGCAACCGATTTTCCCTCTGACACAGGTTCCCTCACTCACTTTTCGCTTACGATTTCATAATCACGCCACCAGCAGCGCGACTTTTCCCATCTACCAAAACACAAACCCCAAACTATTTCTCACTCGCTGTTTTTGCTTCGTCGTTGAATTTCGGATTACACCGCGTAACTACACTTCCCCCGTTGAACGGAGAAGGGTCGAGAATCGAGAACGGACGAGATTCTGTCACGGATACGGAGAGCAGTGCCACCACACCAGGAGGAGAGATTCTATGCACAGCAGCCTCCTCACCAATCCTCCAAAACGAGGAGGAGTCGAGATTCGTGTGATGTTCCAACCAGGTACGTAGTGGCCAGGATGCGCTTCCGATCGAATCTAGCGTTACGGTGCCGTCGTCGACGTCTGGTTGCAACAATTCAGATTCATTGATTTTTCGGGTTTTGACGTGTTTCACGCCAGCAGGACTAGGTGGCTGACTGCCTTCATCCGTAGTCGTCGTCGTCGTCAGTGCGAGCTGGGAATGTGTGCTCGCGTGATAGCCTAGTTTTTATTTTGGGGGGTGGAAAAAGGATATCACATTATATCGGTGCGCTGCTGGCTGGCTGGTTCGCATACAAGCAAACCACCCGAGGAAAAACATCCCCCTTTGAGAGGGTTGCCTTTTTAAAGCTGATGACATACTGGGTGCGGAAGAGAGAGGCGAAGCGATGTGGAAGTATTAACGTTAAAGCTTTTCAAAAAAGGTCCTTATCTATCCTTGATACATTTTTTGGTTATCGTGAAATGACTAACAAAATAATATCAGAGACATAGTTTTGGGACGGTTAAACGATTATTCTATTGATTGTCAGTATTAATGTGGGCTCAGAGTGAGCTTCTTAGTTCTAAATCATCAACTATTCCTTCCTAGGTACAATTTTGAACGACTATATCTATACATATCATAAAACCTGAAGTTTATAGACAAAAATGTATTAAGAAATGGACAAATTGAAATAAAAAAAGTAAAACAAAAAAAAAAACTCCCGTAGTTCTGGCGGGAATCAAACCCAAATCTCCCCAATTCGCTAGACAGGACATGCTAACCAACAGAACATGTTAAGATTCTGCGTTATAGAAAATCTTCACAATTATGTCTATGTCCTGCGGTCCTTAGATGACCACTTTCAACAGTCTTTGAGGGTTCCTACGGAAAGGTGAGCTTTTCTACTCTGCAGAATCGATACCTGTTCTGTGGCTAAGTTGATAAGCGCGCCCGGCTAGCAAATTGTGGAGATGTGGGTTCAAATCCAATCAGAACTACGTTTTTTTTTCACATTTCTTGTTTTTCACCTTAACCTTCATCTAGCCAACGTACATTTTTCACCTTCGGAAAAGCACGACAATTGCCATAAATTGTTTGTTTTTCGATGAAATTTGATGAAATTTTCACAACTTCCCGAAAAACTCTTCCAGTTTAGGATTCCGGGGACATGGGTGCCTGGTCCACATGGTTCCGGAGTTATTCCGGATTGTCTTGGGGTACCAAAATTGGCCACATACTTTGCACAACGTATACCTCAAGATCCCGATGAGGTAGAAGAATAGTGTCGGCAAATTTGTTCGGCAGGTTAAGAACTAACTGGCAACGGCGACTTTGGTTCGCGATTCGGCCGCTAGGCGGTGCCAGTAGCAAAAATGTTTAAATCCTCATATCCCAGAATCCTGATAAGATAGAATGATCCTCTCTTCGGCAAAATTCTTCAGCAAGCTTAGAACTATCTAATAGTTAAGTCTTTGGTTTGGGATTTTTCCGCGAGTTGGCGCCTTGTGTCCAAAAAATTTAAACACGTATATCTCGATACTCTAATGAGCTACAAGCATGCCGTTTTCAACAAAGATGTTCAGCAGGCTAAGAACATTCTGGAAATGGCGTCTTTGGTTCGAGAATCGTCCGCTAGTTGGCGCCAGGGTAAAAAATGTTCAAACTTCTATTTCTCATAATCCTGATAATATAGAATGATGCCGTCTTCAACGAAGTTCTTCAGCATGCTGAAAACTGCCTGGAAGTTGAGTCTTTGATTCGTGATTTATTCTCTAGGTGGCATCTATAAAAAATACTTGTAGGAAAACTCTAATGAACAAGAAGTATTCCGTTTTCAGCATAGTTGTACGACAAGCTAAGAGCTATTTGGCAGGATAGTAGGCAGCCGAGTACGGTGGAGCACAAGACAATACTCTTACACCGTCTTTGACCCCCAGCAGACAAATTTTGTCGCACCACAATATTGCTTCTTTTGCTCCGTTTTCCCTCCGGGAATGTCTTCAATAACACAAGTTTACAAAATAAAACGAAAGTCGTGAACTTCTATCAACGACCAAAATTTTTGAAGCACAATTTAGTGCTGATTTCGAAACTGACCTTCAAAAAATTTTAAGTAGAACAGTTTTTGAGTTTTAGCTCAATTTAGAGTTTTACAACTTTTCAAAATATGTAATTTACTAAAATTCAAATATATTGCGTTTTGTTCAACCAATTTAAAATCTTTTTTCATCAATTGGCGATTAAAAGTAGAGGTTATGTCGTGAAAATTTTGAAGTTGGGAAGGGAAATACTAGTTCCTTATCAGTTTAATCATTAATTTTTTGGTAAATTTATCGATAAAATGAATTTTTCTACCCCGATCCCACATTAAATTTTATCTCAATCGCCTCAATCACCAAAATACGAAATGGGATTTCACGAAACTTAACCTCACTTTAGGAGGCCAATTGAAAGCTGAATACAATACCATTCGATCATCTGAATACAGCTTTTGCGTCAGATTGATGAAATTCAAGATATTGGCGAGCTTTAGGGACGATCTTCTTAAATTTTAGCCAAATTCTCAAAATTTTTTGAAGAAATGTATTTTTTTCAATAAGAAAAAATCAACTTAAAAATTTTTTCTCGACGTTTAGTTGACATATCATATGTAGGCGAGCTACAGTAAAAATTTCAGCTCAATCGAAGCATTGATTACGGAGAATGAGATGTTTGAAGTGAGCGACTTTGCTTAAAAATAGAACAAAAATCCATTTCAAATCATCAACCTTGTATGGGAAGTCGAAAAAATTTCCACTCTACTGTAATTTTTTTCTTTCGCGTTTTCGAACTCAGGGCATGATTCTACACCAAAAATGATCATCAGCTTACCGAGTTCAAAAATGCTGTAAACTAGTGTAATTGCTACAGAAATTCTTCCTGGAATTCTTCTGGGATATTTTTCAAGAATTCCTCCAGGAATTCCACCGGGAATTTCTTCAAGAATTCCTCTGGGAATTTCTCTAAGAATTTCTTCAGGAAATCCTCCGAGAATTCCTCTAGGGCATCCTTCAGGGAAATTCCTCCAGGAACCCCTCCAGGGATTCCTCCAGGAATTCCACCTGGAATTTATCTCTAGGAATTTGTCTGGGAATTAATCCGGAAATTCCTCCGTGGCTCTCTCTAGGAATTCCTCCGGGAATGTCTTAGGGAATTACTCTGAAAATGTCTCCAAGTACTCCTGCAGGAATTTCTCCGGGAATACCTCTAGGAATTCCTTCGGATTTTTTTCCAGAAACTCCTCCGAGAATCTCTCCAGGAATTCCTCCGGATTTTTTCCAGGATTTTCTCCGGGAATTTCACTGAGAATTTCCCCAGGAATTCCTCCATGAGTTCCTCCGGGAATTCCTCCATGAATTCCTCCGAAAATTTCTTCAGGAATTCCTCCAACAATTTCTCCAGTAATTTCTCCGAGATTTTTTTTCCAGATGCTCCTCCGGGAATATTTCCGGGAAGGTCTCCGGGAATTCCTCCGCTGCTAATTTAGTGTGGGAAAGTAGGCAGATTTGCGTGTTTTAAAACAGCCTATTATAATGAAAAATTCCAAAAATGTCATTTCAACATACAGCATCCGCTCGATAACTGACTGCTGTTTAACTGAACTGCTTTTTAACTGGGCGCTCGATAACTGGACCAAAGTCCAGGTAAAAAGCAGTTGTCTGTCAAAAATGAACGAATTTCAACCTCATATTTTGCAAATCAGTAAACAAAACAAAATATAACAATAGCCTCCGGCTCCGGGAGCTCAGTCCAGTTATCGAGCGACGCCCGCTAACTGAACTGTCGTCAAAGCCCAGTTATCGAGCGGAAGCTGTATATAGATTCAATCACGTATAGCTCATTTGAGAAGCAGAACCTGAAAATATTGTATATGAAAAACTTGTGCGACTAGACCAGTTCTAAAGAAAGTCATGGAAAATGCGCTCTCTCTTCAGCATTTAAGGTCAATGTCATCGACTATCTTCGAAAACCGCCAATGGATATTTATGATGAATATCAATTGGTATTTGGTATAATCGGCTTCGCTATGTTCACGTCGGAACCGCATAGCTAACGGCCGATCCATTGTACCTCTTGTCAGCACTCGGCGAGCACTACGAATTTCACTTTGGTGCTGCTCAACGCAACACATGTATGCCCAGTGGATTGGACCTCCACGAAACGTTACCGGAATCCGGAACCCGATCCAATCCGCTTGTGGCGGATTAATTACTGATAGGACAAGGATCGACGATGTCCGATCCTTGAATACTGGTGATTGTTCGGCAGTTTCTCACTATCATCCTGTTGTTGCTGTGGCCAGGGTCCAAAGAGGACAAATGGTCTTCGCGTTAAAGTTCCTCGTTAACAACAATAACAGAACAGAGGGTCCAAAGGAATCTTCGACGGCTTCGTGTTGGAAGTGCATACACGCATTGATCGAAGAAAACTGCTTTTCGTTGCGTCGTACTAGGATCCCACAAAATGGCGAATATTTCGCAATGATTTCACCGTGAAGGTGCCTTTTGGAGCTTTCGACAGTTCGACGTACTCTTCATCGATGTGGCAAGCGATGACCATATCGTCCACATACACACCACATACGTGAACGTCGTCGATCAGATACGATAAGAACGTATAAACACGGATCGTTGGATGATTGCGTAAAGCCTAGCTGTTTCGCTGTCGCAATCGAATTTCCGGCTTCATACGTGTCATCGTCGTCGTAAATCACCACACGACGAGCCATGAGATGAGGAATCCTCCAGATTCGTACTCCTCCTGAAACGATGTACCATTATCGTTGGATTTGTGTTCCACAGCTGGTTGTGGAAGCACTTACTCGTACTCCACAACCGTCGCTAACGGTAACCGGTGCATCGAACCCTTGTATTCGACTTCTTCCTCCATTTCCAGGAAACGTACATCACGACTGATGACTACCTTCTTTGCTGCTTTGTCGAAGAAGTGGAACGCCTTGTGGGTGTCCGAGTAGCCGAAGAACGTCAACTTTTCCGCCTTCGGTGCCAGCTTGCTCCGCTCTTATGGAAAATATGTGCAATCGTCCGTAATCCGGTTTCTTCTCAAACCAAAGCTCGGTGTCCTATTGACGGCTCTTGATGGCTGCACATTCTGCAGATGCACGGCCGTGTTGACCGCTTCCTGCTGATAACTCAAAGTTTTTCCTCATCCTACGACTCGCCGTTTGAAAATATGCTCGAAGACGATGATTGCAATGGCAACTGATTAGTAGATCGTCGACATGCAGCACAACGTACAGCTTATCTTCTTCATTGCTCCAGATGTCATCGTGACAAGATCGGTGGAAACCTAGCTTGACAATTTAGTGCATAGCTTGACAACTGCTACATACGTTTCTTCAAAATCCACACCATGACGTTGTACTTAAGAATACGTTGCAACAAACGACCTGGCCATAATCATCCTCTTTCACTAGGATTCAAAAATTGTAAGCAATAACTTTGCAGATAATGAAGCTTTCAAGGCGGACATGCTGGAGTTTTATGATGCGACCACTTTTCGATGATCTGCCGAATTAGCTTCACCGCCTTTCTGTCGACATTCTTTCTTCGGATATCCTCGCTTACTACACTTGTGCACTTGCCTTGAAACTTCGTTGGCTTCCGAGTCTTTTCCTACACCTCGTGAGGCTCGGTTCGCTTGAGCTCTTCCGCCAATAAGCGTTGCTTGACGACCTCCAAATTCAGCTCTTCCTCAGGAATGTTTTCAAGTGCTGACCCCAAGTGGTCAACCGTATCCGGAAAGGTTTGGCAAAGCAGAATGACCAGGCCGGCTTCCTCAATTATTGTACCTGCAGTCTTCAATTGCCGGATCAGGTCTTGAAACACCAGGAGATGCACCTTCACAGAACCACCGTCCTTGAGCTTCATACGATTCAGTTGCTTCTTTACCAGGTTTTGAGTGCTGATCGACCGCTTCGCAGTGTTCTCGAGCGCCTACCATATTTCCTTGGCCGTTCGCTACTCACAGACAATCGCCAAACATGCGTTTGCTAATAAATTGACGATAAACGACTTTGCCTTATGTTACAGCCTGGAGTTCGGGGTGACCGAGACTCATGGCAGTGCATTGAAACTCCAGGTGTAAACGAATAGCATTAAAAACGTAACTTTATTGACATGAAAGATTACATTACAAGACGCGACACGTATGTACAAGATAACGACTGCAATACTTCCAAAACTAAAGTCTGCTTTTGAGCATGAACCGATCGCATATTGAAATGCTTTCGGCGTGATCTTCTCATCAGCTGCTTCGGGTATATCTTCGGAAATCGTGTTAAAAACTCCCGCCGAATCCAATAACATTTTGACTCTGAAGGTCCAGTACTGAAAACCAGCACCACCGTCGAATTGTGGAATATCTAGAATATTGCGACATTTGCACCCATTTAGACTCGGCCGAAATTCATTATCATCATAGTCGAATTTCGCACACGACTTCGCAGCGGCTGGCATACACAAGTTCGGTTGAGTCAGGGGTTGAGTTCATGACAGGAGCGTCGGATGCACAACACGTAAACAAAATAAGTTTGATTAGTGTGAAATTTCGCTGAGAACTGAAGATTCAGTGGATTCTCAAATTATCACAGTAGTCTAAACAATAATAAGAAACCCAATACCACAAACAGCTTCTCTCGCAAAGGTTTCCGTACCCTTTTATGAATGCAGAGATTGAGTGAATAAAGTGTGGCTTATTGAACAGTTAGTTTGAGAATGACAAGAAAAAGTAAAGCCGGAGAAAAAGTAAAGAAGCCGGATTATGTGATTGGATTAACGGTTGCTTCTAACTCCCGGTTCGCTACGTCATCAAAAACAATCATTTATTCGATTCCTCCTCTTAGACTAATTCCTCCAAACATTTTCTATGGAGTTCCTTCAAAGATTCACTCCAAAATGTCTCCATTAAAACCAGCAAGGATTCATCCAGTAGGTAATTTCTCCAGAGTTTTGAGGAATGATCACCAAAGCTGCAAATTTTAACCTAGGATTCCTACTTCAGTTTCTCCAGGAACAGCTGCTGGAGTCCCTCCAGGAATTATTTCTGAAATGCCTGAATATATAAATCGTGCGTGTTTTCCCAGAATTTCTCCTGAAGCGTCTCCTCGGATTCTTTCTGGTTTTTCTACATGAGTTCATCTGGGGATTCCTTTGAAAGTTCTATCTACTATTTCTTCTGGAGTTGCTCTAGAGATTCTGTTCAGAATTTCAAGAAGTTTTTCAAGGAATTCACTGTGGAGTCTTTTTAGAAATGAGCATAGAGCATGAGCATAGATGACCGTACTATTCGTAGTTGCTACTCCGTGATTGACCAGAACAATCGAAGTTGCACAAGGAACCAACAGACGGAGCTTGGGAGTAGCTTACCGTCCTCAATGTGCATCTTCGAGAATTCCAAACTTTATTAGGTCAATAACGGCGCCGGCCACGTCCTTACGGTCATCGAGGAAGGAAAGGAATGTTATTATGACGTGCGTTGCTTACTAAAGACCGAGATCACCTCTGCGTCTCCACGTCTGTCATGGGAAGGACTTTTTGTTAGTGGGGAGGGGAAAGGGCGCATGATATGAGTTCACTTTGGTAAGTGGAGTGATTCATGCAACCCTATTAGTATCAAACCACTTATTTTCATTTGGACTAAAACAAAACACATGCCGACATCGAAGATGACGAACCATTCAGATAGTTTTCGAAGTGCGAAAATTAACGAAAGAGAAAATAAAGTGATTTGAACCAACGTGGCTTTGGAACTTGGGCCGACACTTGACGTGACGAACATTTCAATGTCTGTTGACTAAAATCGCAAAAAATGTTGTTTGTTGCATTTATCGTATCATAAATCGCCCCGTACGAAGATGAGCAGTCAAATAGACGACGACGACGACCGAATGAAAACGCGGCCTGTAAACTTTGCCTCCAAAAACTCACTAATGGCCCGTTTACATATTTGCTAATTCTACGCGACAGTTCATTTTCGAGCAGTATTGGCGTCAATTTAGCGCAATGTAAACACTTTTTAGCAGACAATAAAATTAGCATGACAAAATCAGAAGCTTCTGAATTCGGTGCTAAAACTAGTGGACAATAATGAGGATATTAGATTGTCCGACACAATTCGGGAGTAATTCGCGAATAGGGCGTAACTAACAAAGCAATAACAATGCGAAAACAACAACCGAATTTTGCTGATCAAATTTTAATTCCTATTTAGAAGTAATACAGAATAATTCAACTTAAATAAGGTTAATTGATACAGTTCTGACATAGTTTCTTGTTTTTCTAAGAACACTGCACGAATTTGATATTTTTTGCACTAAAACTTGCATTCATTTAATTACGCCTGAATTGATGCCTGAGAATGCTAATTTCGCCCAATACTATGCGCCTCGAATCGATATCATTTTCAGAATCGCCTTTTACTATTCGCCTTGTTTATGATTTTGACAGAATTTCGCCATTTGCTTTCGCCGTGTTTACGTTTTGATTTCAGTTTCGCCTTCTACTATCGCCGTGTTTACGTGTTGATTTCAGTTTCGCCTTTCACTTTCGTAAACAAAACACCAAACAAAACAAAGGAGTAGAAGGCGTAATTCTTGTTTTTGTTCGTTTGGAATAGAATGGGATTACGCCTTTCACTCAATCAGTGATTTTCAATAGTTAGAAAAGTGATATCAAGGAAACTTTTTGAGCATTTAGAAGACAAATCTAGCTTCTTTTCACTTCTGCAATTACTCAAATTGTGTACATTTTGTTGGTTACGGCTTTTTCGCTAATTATTACGGAATTAGCATCGTGTAAACGGTCTGCTAGACGAATTGTCAGCTAATTATGCCATCACGCCAATTTTATTGGCAGATAGGGAAGTGTTTACATTACGATAGTTTGGTACCAACACAGTCGGACAATTCATTGTCCCAGATTTAGCAGCTAAATTTTTAGCGGCAATGTAAACGATACTAGCGTGGAATAAATTGTCCGACAGAATATTGTCACGCATTATTATCACATATGTAAACGGTCCATAAATCACCACGTACGAAGATGAGCAGTCAAATAGACGACGACGACGACCGAATGAAAACGCGGCCTGTACACTTTGCCACCAAAAACTCACTAAATCGCCCCGTACGAAGATGAGCAGTCAAATAGACGACGACGACGACCGAATGAAAACGCGGCCTGTACACTTTGCCTCCAAAAACTCACTCTCGCAAAAATCTAGCAAAGCGAGCGCGCGAAACTTTGCTGCTGCCGAACTACCGCACACTACTGACTGCTTGGCGTCCCGTCGTCGGAGCCCCGCAGAGAGAAGGGGAAAGAAAATCGCAAAAATCTAGCAAAGCGAGCGCGCGAAACTTTGCTGCTGCCGAACTACCGCACACTACTGACTGCTTCACTGTGGAGTCTTTTTAGAAATTTTCATAAAGTTCATCAGTAGATTAATCTTGGAACACTTTTGAGAATTGTATCAGGAGTTTCTCTACGTGTTATCCTCGAAGTTTTTCTAGCGATTTTCTCTAGTGTTCCCTAGATATTCATTCTCGGGTTACTTCCACGATTACTATTGTATTTCCTACAGGTACTTCTAAAGAAGCTCATACAGAAAAACCAAAACTTCCTCCAAGAACTTCTATTTCGTATTCTTGTAATTGTAATTTATTATCATAAACGTAAGCCTGGCGGTATAACCATTAATCAGGTCAAGGAAAAATTCTTCGTATTTTTTCAAAGATACTTCCTGATGTACAACTATTGGCTCTCCAGCATTATGTTAATATAAGACACCAACACACCTAATATTTCCAGTGAATTTTTTCTCTATGAAGGAAGCACGACTCTAGACAGCTGACAGGCATGCATAGTCAAAAGCTCAGCCTGACGGCAGCAGCAATTGAATCTAGATAAATGCTTCGTGTTATGAATCGCACGTCCACGAAGCCACAAAAATCCCCTAGTGATTATTCCTAGAATTCCTTGATTTTTTCTTGAACCCTTAAATGTATCCGTGGGTTCTCTAATTACTTCAAGTATTTCTTCTGGAGTTCCTAGAGCTATTCGACCTGGAGATACTCCTGGGACTTTTCCTGGAGTTTTTTTTACGATTTTCTTGATTACCTCAAAAAATTCCTGATTCGTTGATAACTTAGGACTTAGAATTGAACTGTAGGATTGATGACGAAGGAAGTACTGCTCGAAAGACCCAAAAGCTATGGGTGGAAAGGAATTCAAAACTAATCAACCGTAACGTTTTCTCCGCAGCAGAACAAGTGTTGCCGAGAGATTTAACCATAGGTACACTTGTTGAAAAGGCAAAAACAATGTCGAATGACTCAACTATGCCGTAGTAAAAAGAAGTGATTGGAATTAGGTGATGTCACGACACATACTATAGATCTCATTTCTCCGCTTTTTACACGCCAACGCTTCTCTCTCCCCCTTCAGTATGTCATCAGCCTTCATTAGGTTCTGAACACTACCACCAACCAACCTACTTACCACTATCAGTATCACACTATTACTCAGAGGAGGGCACACCAAAGGATGACTTTGGTTTTCTCCGCTGAAGGCCTTCACGGGACGTCTATTTTCCGTTTCGAAAAATAGCCACTGTTTTCCACTGTGAAAATCCACACACAGGAGATTCCTAACCGAGATTGTCCAAAAACGGAACGCACTTTTCTTCACGCGTACCTACGACAGAAAAACTGAGACGTAACGAGTACGTATACTTGCAATGTGTCACACCAGATCACCTTCGTCGTCCGTAGGTATTGGATAGGATTTTTACGACTCGGACTTCGCTTCGAACGAAGCAATCTTCTTCGAATTGTGAAACAACAAACCACAGCACCGCACGGTATATGCTGGGGGATACGATGACGGGAGATTTTCCTCGTTTTCCGCTTACACAACACGGAGATTTTCCTCTGTCGCTCTCTCTCTCTCTCGATCTGATCTCGCTCTCTGCTGCGTATAGATTTTCCGTCGCCGCGATGATGGTGTGTTTTGGGTCAGACGACGACGACGACGGGGGCTGTGTTGTGAATCCGTGAGGAGCGTTCGAGAAAATTGGCGACCTTCTCGCACTCTGCGGCTGCGGCGCTCACACACTTGCCGGATTGGACTGTGGGTCGGAGTCTGGAAAATGGGTGGGAAAATAGAAATTTGATTAGGTGTTTGTTTTTCGAAAATCGTGCCAGGGAATAATTCTGAATACGTTGAATCCTCTTTAGCAGATACCATGAAGAATCCTAAGGAATTTCTTCAGAGATTTCTTCAGGGTTCATCCATATATGTATTCCTTCAAGAATTCTGCTAAAGATTGCTCCATCCGGATTTATTCGAAATGTTTCTCTAAGATTTTCTTCCAGGTAGTCTTTCAGAAAATGTTCCCTTTATTTTTTAAAATCCAATGACTCCTTCAATAATATAATTCGTCCAATATTTACTGCAGACTTAGGTTCCAGGGAGCATACAAATTCTCCCACGAATTTATTAGAAAGCTCTCCTGGGTTTTCCTCTAAGGAATTCCTCATGGGATTGCTTCCTGCAGGTGTTCCTCCAAGATTTTTTTCCAGGAATTCACTCTGGAATTCCTTCAGTGATTCTTTAAAGAACAACTCCAGGGATTATTTTGAAAATTTATTCAAAGATTTCTCCTGAAACTCTTCCTGGGATTCCTTCGGGAATTCCTCCTGAAATTCGTTCACGAATCCCTCCCCTCCCTAACTATTTCAGAACTTTCACCAGGAACTGCCTAGAGATTCCTTTAGAAATTTCTCTTGGGATTGCGTTTGGAATTCCTCCTAAGGTTTCTTCAGGAATTCCTTCAGGATCTGCTACAGGGATTCCTCCAGAAGTAACTTCTCTAATTTTTCTTAGGATTCCTTCAGGATTTCTCCATTAAATCTTTCTGTGATTTCTTCAGAACTTCCTCCTAAGATTTCTTCAGAAACTCTTCCTGGGATTCCCTCACGAATGGCTTCTGTGATTTCATCGGATATTCTTCCTGGAATTCCACCAGAGGTTCCTCCAGGAATTTCTCAAGTGATTCCGCTAGAATTTTTCCAGGGATTCCTCCAGGAACTGCTGCAGGGATTCCTTCAAAAAATATTTTCGGAGAATCCTTTAGGAAATCGTCCAGAGATCCATGAATTCTTCTGACATTCCTTCCGGAATTCATCCAGAAGTTCCTCTTCAGATTATTCCAGGAATTTCTACAGGCACTCCTCCAGGAATTTCTACAGGGATTCCTCCAAAAATTCCTCCAGCAATAACCCCAGGGATTTATTGGGGAATTCTTCCAGGAATTGATTCAGGATTTCCTCCAGCCTTCCTTCAGGGATCCCTCCAAAAATTTATCCGGAGATTGCTCCAGGAAATCGTCCTCCAGAAGTTTCTACGGTAATTCCTGGTATTCCTCCAGGCATTCCTCCAAGAGTTTCTCCAGGATTTCCCCAAGGATTTTTTTAGGGACACCTTCTGAGATACTCTAGAAATTCCTCTGGGCATTCCTCAAGGAATTTCTACAGGCATTCCTTCAGGATTTCATGCATGATTTTATCCAGGAGTTGTTCCTACAGACATTTCTGTATGAATTTCTGTAGGAACAACTCCTGGATAAAATCATGCAATCCGAGAAATTCTCCAGTGATTTCTACAAAATTCACCCCCTCCCTGGGATACTACCCAGAATTTATCCAAGATTTTTTTCAAGGATTCCTCCAGAAACTCCTCCAGAGATTATTCCAGGAATTCCTTCAGGGGTTCCTCCAGGAACCTCTCCAGGAATTTCTACAGGAAATCCTATAAGAATATCTACGATGATTGCTACAGGAATTCCTCCACGCAATCTTTCGGGTATTCCTCCAGACATTCTTCTAGGGGTTTCTCCATGGATTCTTGAAAGGATTTCTCTATAGAACCGCCTGCAGGAATTACTCCAGGAATTTTTCGAAGTATTTTTCCAGGAATTCCAGATTGTTTGAAGATATCTCTGGAGGATTTTGTCTAGATATTCCAGCTAGAATTTTTTCAGGAATTGTTTCCGAAATTTTTCCAGGAATTCTTTCTAAAGGAGTTTATACAGCAATTTTCCCAGGGAATCCTCTAGGAATTTATCCAGGAATTTCTGCTCCAGGGATTCCTCCAGGAATTCCTCTGAGCATTTCTCCAGGAATTATTCCATGCATTTCCTCCAGAATTCCTTCAGGCACTCCCCCAGAGATTCCTCCTGGTATTCCTCTAGGAATACCTCAAAACATTCCATCAAAAATTCTTCCAGGATTTTCTCCAGAGATTCCTCTAGAAATTTATCCAGGAGTTTTTCCTCAAGGGATTTCTCCAAGAATTGTTGAAGGGATTTCTCTAGGGGTACTTGCAGAGATTACTACAGGAATTCCTCTAAGCATTTATCCAGGAGTTTCTCCGGGCATTCCTCCAGAATTCATGAAGAAATCTCTGGAGAATTTCATGGAATTTCTTCATGAATTGTTCGAGTAATTTCTCCAGAAATTCCTTAAGAAATTCCTACAGTAATGTATTAATTACTACAATAATTTCTCCAGAGATTTATCTAAGAATTGCTCCTCCAGGAATTCATCCAGGAATTTCTCTAGGAATTATTTCATGCATTTCTTCCAGATTTTTTTCAGACATGTACTAGAATTTCTTCCAGCCATTTCTCCAAAGATTCCTCCTGGAATTGTTTAATGGAATTCTCCAGGAATTCCACAAGGAATCATATATATAAAACTCCAGCGTTGTCTGTCTGTCTGTCCGTAACGCTTTGAAATGTTTCGTTGAAATGTTTCACTATAGTTGTATCAAATTTCTAAAAGGTACGAGAACATTCTGGATGTTTTTTGACTTTCCAGAAATAATAAGAAGAACCTTCTGGAATGTTCTGGAACATCAATATTCTAAAAATTCTAAGAACTTTCTGGAAGTTCCAGAAAATAAATAACGTTCTGGAATGCTCTAAAACATGGAACTTCTGAGAATCCCCTTGAAGTTTCTGGACGCTTCAGAAAAAAGAAGAAGAAGAAGAACCTTCTGCAGCATTATGGAACATTTTATTTTTTTGGCGTAACGTCCCAACTGAGACAAACCCTGCTTCTCAGCTTAGTGTCTATGAGCTCAGTTATTAACTGAGAACTTCGGCTTCTAATAAGCACTTCTAAGTTGTTAAACGTTTTAGAAAAGAACCTTCTAGAATGTTCTAGAGAGCATGAAACTTTATTATATTGGGAAAAGGTTATGCCCGTTAGGGAACGAGCAAGGAACCAAAAAAGAATCTTCTAGAATGTTCTGGAACATTAAAATCCATAAAATTTCTAGAAACCTCCTGAAAGATACTGAACGTTACAAAAGTAAAACAATCATCTGAGATATTCTGGATATCACACTTCCTCAAATATCGAAAACTTTCTGTGCGTTACTGAACGTTTCAATCAAAGAAAGGAGAAGAACCTTCTGGAATGTTCTGTACACTTTTCATTCTTAATTTCAAGAACTTTCTGGAAGTTGATGAAAGTTCAAGAAAGAAGTAAAGGGCCTTCTAAAATGTTCTGGAACACCGATATTCATTAAATTTCGAGACCTTTCTAGATATTACTGTATGTTTCAGAAATAAGAATAATAATCTACGAAAATGTTCTAGATAATCAAAATTCTGAGAACTTTTGAGAAGTTACTAGGCAAAAACAAGACAAAGACCTTCTGCAAACTTTTTTAAATTTACTAAAAGAGTCTGAGAGTTTGTGAATGTTCCAGGAAGAATTAAAAATAACCTTTAAGAAGGTTCTGGAACAACCGAATTCATAAGTGTTTGAGAAATTTCTGGAAGCTACTGAACATTCCAAATAAAAACAGAAAAAAATCTCTTGAATATTCTGAAACATTAAACTTCCCAGGTACTTTCCAGAAGTTACTGAATGTTTCAGAAAGAATAATAAAACTAACCTGGAATTTTCTGGATCAAATTTTTTAATGCCGATTATGTTCGGGGAGTTTGTCAACGTTCAAGAAAAAAAAAATGTCAAATGGACCTTCTGAAAAGTTCTGGAAAATCAGAATTCATTAAATTTTTAGAACTTTCTGGAGATTACTAAACGTTCAAGAGAGAAGCCTTCTGGAGAGAGATTCTGGAATGTTCTCGAAAACAGTTTCATTGGAGAAGTATAACTGGAATTTTAAAAACAATCTTTTTCTAGCTAACGTGGCTAGTCACGTCGGGTCAGCTAGTTTCCCTAGAAATTCCTCCAGATTTTTTTCCAGAAATTCCTCCAAGAATTCATCCAGAGATTCCCTTGAGAATTGCTTCAGGAATTCCTGCAGGGATTTCTCTACGAATTTCTCCAGCGATTTCCCCAGAGATTCCCCCAAGAATTCCTTTAAGGATATGTGGTGACAAGTACCTTATCAATAACTATTACATATACGATACACACTTATGCATAAGCGCACCTGCGCGGTGGGCCGACAACAAGCATACGCTCCGCTGCGCCGCTCCAGAATGATCAGTCTTCTATACACACTCGAGCTACCCACACGCGGTTACCACAGGATATCTCCAGGAATTCCTCCTTAAATTCTTCCAAGAATTCCTCAATGACTTCCACCAGGAATTTCTCAAGGCATTATTAGGCATTTTTAAAGGATTTCTCCCAGAATTCCTCTAGAGATTCCTCAAGGAAATGCTCTAGGAAATCCTCCAGGTATTTCTTCAGAAGTTCCTCCAGGGATTTCTCCAAGAATTCCTCTAAGGTTTCTTCCCGATATTACTGCACGAACTCATCCAAGGATTTCTTTGGGAATTCTTCCAGGGATTGCTCCAGGAATTCACCCAGATTTTTTTCAGGAATTATTCCAGGAATTCCTGCAGGTACATTTTCAACAATTTCTCCAGGCATTTCTCCTGGAACTCTTCCAGAGATTTCTCCAGGCATTCCTGCAGAAACTTCTCGAGGGATTCATCCAAAAGCTTCTCCAGGTTATGCTCCGGAAAATCTTCCAGGGATTCCTTCAGAAATTCCTCTCGGGAACTATTCAAAAATTTATTCAGGGATTCCATGAGAAAATTAAAAAAATCACTCCTCGTCGCATTCTGTACTGGGCCTAGCTGTCAAAAGGTGATTTCGACAAATTTCTTCGAAATTGATTTTAGGTACCAAAACAAAGTTCTAAAAATCTGAAAAAAAATCATGGTAACTCAGAAAAAGTTGCTCTTTTGTATAAAATCTAAAAATCAATACATTTTTCAGAATTTAAAAACCCAATTCAACAAACGTAATGCTAAGAGGAAAATACCTTTGGTTTATTTGATTAATTTCAAGGTCATCCAGACATTCCTCCGGGAATATCTCCTGGGATATCTTTAGAGGTTCCTCCAGTGGTTTCTTCGAGGATTCCTCCAGGTTTTTTTTTTCAAGGATTCCCAAAGAATAGAGACCCTTTTAGGTATTTCTGCAAGTGTTCCTTCATAGATTTCCTCAGAGATTTGTCCATATATTCCTTCAAAAAGTCTACTAGAGACTGTTCCAATAATTCAATTTGGAATAATACGAAGTATTTCAGCAGGAATATCTACCAGAAATCCTTACAGAAAATTTGACCAGAAAGTTTCTAAAAATTAATCCAAGAATTCCTTAACCATCCTAAGATGTTACGCTAGGCGCACCACGATGGCGTAGTGCACGTTCAGCGAGCATATTGACTCCAACATCCTACTAGGGTTAAAACATTGTACAAAACATTCTTTTAGGAACCTATCCAAAGATTCCAACAATAGTTCGTCCAGAATTAATTGCAGACATGGATTCTCTGAATTTCTCATGGGATTTCTTCAGGAATTCCTCCAGGTATTCTTCCTAGAATTCCTCCAAGGATTCTTCGGGAATTTCGTCTGTGTTTCTTTCAGGAACAACTCCAGGAATTATTTCAAAAATACCTGCAAGGATTCCTCCGGGAATTCTTTTTAGAATTCCTTCAGAAACCCCTTCCTCATGGAATCCTTCCATGAACTTCTCCAGAAATTAATCCAGTACTTCCTCCAGGAAATATTTAGGGATTCCCTTAGGAGTTCCCCTTGGTATTGCTTCCGGGTTTTTTTTTTTCAGGAATTCCTCCAGGGATTCCTTCAGGAACTGCTATAGGGATTCGTCCAGGAGTTCCTCCACGAACTCCTCTTAGAAATCGTTCAGGATTTCTCCAAGAATGCCATCTACGACTTCTCCAAGCATCACTTCAAGAATTCATCCTAGGATTCCTCCAATAATTCCACAAGATTCCAGATTTCTGTGATTATTTCAGGATCAACTTCAGGGATTATTTTAAAAATCCTCCAAGGATTCCCACAGGAATTTTTAAAAGAATTCCTTCAGGCTTGCTCATCCAGGAATCAATCCAGTACTTTTTCCAGGGACTGTTTAGGGATTCCTTTGAAAATGTCTCTTAGAATTGCTACCAAAATCCCTCCTGTGGTTTCTTCAGGAACTGTTATAGGGATTCCTCAAGAAGTTTCTCCACGGACTCTTCCTAGGATTCCTTCAGAATATCTCCGAGAATTCCATCTGCGATTTCTTCATGAATTCTTCCAGGAATTCCTCCACGAATTTCTTCAGGGATTTCTCTAGGGATTATTCTAGGGATTCCTCTGGGAATTGATCCAGGGATTCTACTAAAAATTCCTTCAGGGATTCCTACAGATATGCCTCTAGAGATTCCTCTAGGAATTCCTACAGAAATTCTTCTAGCGATTCCTCCAGGAGTAAATCTTGAGATTCCTCCGGGAATCCCTACAGGCATTCCTCTAGGATATCCTCCTAGGATATTCGTCCAGGGATTCCTCCAAGAATTTCTCCAGGGCTTAACTCTGAAATTCCTTCTGTGATTTTTCTGGAACAACTTATTTGAAAAATTCCTCCAAATATTCCCCCTGAAACTCTTCTTTTGATTTCTTCAGAAATTCCTCCTTGTATTCTTTAAGAACTCCACCAAGAATTATTTCAGTACTTCCTACAGGAACTGTTTAGGAATTCCCATGGGAATTCCTCTTGTAATTGCTTCAGGGATTCATTCTGGAGTTTCTTCAGAAATATCTCTAGGGCTTTCTTCAGGAACTCTTCTAAGGATTCCTTCAGAATTACCACAAGAATTTCATCTGCAATTTCTTCAGTAATTATTCCTGGTATTGCTCAACGAATTTTTTGGGAGATTCCTCCAGAAATTTCTTCAGAAGTTCTTCCAGAAATTCCTCCAGGAATTTCTTTGGGAATTTCTTTGGGAATTTCTGCAGGGATTCCTCTAAAAATTCCTCCAGAAATTGCGTCAGAAATTCCTCTAGGGATTCCTCTTGAGATATCTCCAAGAGTTCGTCTGGAGATTCCTCCTGGAATTCATACAGGCATTCATCTAAGATATCCTCCAGGGATCCTTCAAATAATTCCTTCAGGGCGTCCTCAAGGCATTCCTCCAGATATTCCTCCAAGAATTGCTTCAGGCATTCCTCCAAGAATTCCACCACGATTTCTCCTACGTATTCTTCCAGGAATCAATCTAGGCATTCTTCCAGGGATTTCTCCTTGGATTCTTGCAATGATTTCTCTAGGAATTCTTTCAGCAATTCATCCTGGAATTCCTTTAGATAATTCTCCAAGAATTCCTTCAGGGACTCCTCCAATAAATTCACCAGGAATTGATCTAGGAATTCCTTTATAAATTCTGTCAGCAGTTTATCCAGGAGTTTTTCCAATAAATCCTTCAGAAATTCTTCCAGGATTTTCTCTAGGAATACGATTTGGAATTTTCCAGGGATTCCTCCAGGAATTCCACCAAGATTTCCATTAAGAATTTTTCCAGTAACTTCTTCAGGAATTTTTTCAATGATTTCTCCACGAATTTCTCCAAGGGTTCCTCCAGGGAATCATCCAGAAATTCCTTCGAGGATTTCTCCAAAATTCCTCGGGAAAATCATCTAGGAATTCTTCCAGGAATTTCACAAGGAATTTTTCAGATTTTTTTTTTCCAGAGATCATATAGAGTTTCTTCCACAAATTCATCCAGTTATTGTTTCAAGAATTCCTCTAGAAATTTTACAGGCATTCATTTAGGGATTTCTCCAGAAATTCATCCAGTAATTCTTTCAAGAATTTCTCTAGAGATTCCTCCAGGCATTCCTCCAGGATTTTGTCCACGAATTTCTCCAGAAATTGATCCACAAATTGCTTCTGGACATGCTTCAGAAATTATGTCAGCAATATCTCCAGGAATTTCTTCAGATTTTTTCCGGGAAATTCGCCAGGAATACCTTTAGGAGTTTTTCAGGGATTCCTCCAGGCATGTCCCCAGGATTTTCTCCAGAGATTCCTTCAGGAATTGCCTCAGGGATTCCTCCACGAATTTCTCAGGGGATTTTTCCAAGGAAATCCTTCGAAGATTCCACCAAGAAATCCTTCAGAAATTCCTCCAGAGATTTCTCTAGGAATTGCTTCAGAGATTCCTCCAGGGAATTCTTCACAAATTTCTTCAAGGATTTCCCCAGGGATTTCTTCAGGAATTTCTTCGAGATATTCTCCAGGAATTGCCCCTGAAATTCTTCTATTAATTCCTCCATCAATTTCTAAAGCGATTTTTTTTTCAGAAATAGATAAATAATAGAAATAGAAATCTTCCAGAATTCCTTTAGAGATTCCTCCAGAAATTCTTTCAAGAATTACTCTAGAGATGTCTCCAGGAATTTTCTCAGGAATACTTCTAAGAATTTCTGCAAGCATTCCTCCAGGATTTTATCCAGGAATTTCTCTAGGAATTGCTCCTACATCCTCCAGAAATTTTGTCAGCAATTCCTCCAGGAACTTCTCCAGGAAACCCTTTTGGATTTTTTTTAAAGATTCTTCAGGAAATTCCTCCAGATACTCCTCTAGGAATTGTCTCAGGGATTCCTCCAGGGATTTCTTCACGATTTTCTTCATGGATCTTCCCAGAGATTCCTCCAAGGATTCTTCCAGGAAACTTCTGGAACTTCTATTCCTCGAAGAATTCTTCCAGGGATTGCTCCAATAATTCATCCAGGAATTCCTGCTGGGCTCATTCATCCAAGAATTGCTCCAGGAATTTGTCCAGGGATTACACCAAGTCAGGAGTTTGTCCAGAATATTGTCCAGAATAGAGTGTTTTCCAGGAATTTTCAGGGTTTCTCCGAAAATTCCTCCAAAGATTCCTTCAGAAATTTATCTGATTTCTCTAGGAATCCCTCAAGAGATTTCTCCAGTTTTTTTTTTCTAGGAATTCCTCCCAGAATTTATCCATTAAGTCATGTATACTTTCAGGAATTCAGTTACACTAACACAAAGTGTAAGAAAGTTCAAAAAACAATAAAGTATTTACAGAAAATTTCAATAACAACTCAAATTATAAAATCAAAACGCCAGGTGGACTTATTGTCGCGTCCCTGCAGCATTTGAATTGACGGCAAACCTAATGGATTGTGGCTTCGACTTGCACCAGTAGCGATTGTTCCAGCTTGACTTTGACCAGATCCGGTAGGAATGTCACCTCTGTCACCGTATTGCATATCATATTCATGTTTGTAGGAATTCCTTTGGTTCCATAAACTATACTTCAGTATTTCTGAACTTCCTAGGCTAAGCCCATAATCTATTGGTTTATGTCGGGGCCGTAGAAAGAACAGCTTGTTTGTACAGTAGTTGGAATAGGAATAAAACTTTATCTAAATTTACTTAATGACGTTTGGAAGTGTAGGGTTAATGTGATGTGTGAGTGTTCTACAGACTAGTGATTGCTAGTTTTGACGCTTCACACTTCAATAGAATACTAAGTTTAGGTATTTTTGCCAAATGATGTCTTTGAAAAATGATTTGGTAATCATTCATGAAATTTTCAAAAAGTTTCTTCCAGAAATTCCGACAGAGTTTAGGTACGAAATCTTCAAAAATCTACATTGTATTATTCCTTCTCCAATTTTTTTGTTTTTTTTTATTATTAATTTTTTTTTCTCGCCTGCAGGGCAGGGCCAAAACCTTTAAAAAAAACTAACTTCCTAGTTCATTAAAAATTGATAATACTTACAAACTAATATTTACACAAACAAAAACAATCATATTGAGAACATGACATTGAACTGGTTTAGACGATTAAATATTTATTGACTTTGATAGTGTATTGAATCTCTTGTTTGGTAAAAGAGTAAGTTTCCGCTTGCCAAACAACCGTGACTATCAAGATCGACAATGGAAGGTATTATGTAGGTATATTCTTAGGAAAACAAACGTGTTTTAAACCATCTCCATTAGGTAATGAAGCAAAACGAATTGCCGTAGCAAGTGTAGTGAACTATGCCTAATTTGCTAATAAGCAAAAACTGTTTGATTTTTTTTTTCACACAATCGTGACAGCCTAACAAACGGTACATTTCACTGAACTTCAAAGCTTAGACAATCGTCTTTAGTAGATTTAAACTGCATGACTACTCACCCAGATGAAATTAACGACCCGGAACACGATTTCCAGCTTGGAACTCAACTAGGCACCTCCAAAAACTTTTGAAAACACAGAGAAAACAGATCGAACTTCGCTTCGTCTGGTAATATTTTGCACAATGATTGCACCCAGAAAATTGACACTTCCTCGTACTGACGACGATGATGATGATGATGATAGTGCGAGCGTGATGATGATCAACATCAAAAGTCAAAACAAGAATCGCGCTTTCACTCACACAACTGCACTAAATAGATGAGCAGCAGCAGCAGCATAAACCACAGACCCCTGCTAGCACGAGCATAAAAAAAACGATCAATCGCGAGGAGATTCGCTCGACTCGCCACTGGCGATTTTTAACACCCACCTATCACTGAGATTCGAACCACTGATTTGACGGACTTATTTCAATTGAATTCAACGAAATCCGCCCCAAGCGGATCGCCAGGACACCGAAAGGACGAATTTTGAATCGATTTTCACTGCGAATTTTAGCGAACGACGAAAACACCTTCGCGAGAACGACGAACGGGAAAAATGTTTAGCTAGGCTTTTAGCTGCTCACTCACACACACACACACAATACTAATCACGGTTATCGGTAAAAAGACGATTTGGGTAAAAACAAAAAAGAGTATGCCTTATGCTGCATGGGCCAAGACTGCACGCGCTGTCAATGGGCCTTTTCATTTGACGTCTTAAATCAGCTGATTGTTTGGGCGTTTGACAGTTCTTCTATGAAGATGACACGTTCTTGTTAGCAGCTGTTGTTCAAGCTTTGTAAACAAATGCATGCACGGATCTGTCACATGAAAAGGCCTATCGGCGATGATGACAGCCGTCATCCTTCGACGGTCCCCCGCCGCAATCATTAGTGATTGACGTTTCGCGAATCGTCGACCGTCGTGCGTGTTTGTTCCGTCGTGCAGTGTGCGGTGTTTCAAGAGATTGCGTGAGAATTTTCTGACCGTTTTCCAGACAGAATTGCATTGCGCGCCGTGAAACCTGCAGATAACCCCCCACAAAAATGTTCCGTATGGAGTTGCCCCCGAACGATGCCGCCGAGGAGAAGCGCAAGGTCCGGAAAGCGGTCCAGTCCAATCTGTTCGCCTTTGTTGCACTGTGCGTCGCCATCCGGATCGGTAAGAACCTTGTCGCACCGGAAAGCGCAGTTTCCTGACCTATGTTCTCTTGTATTGTAGCTCCTCTGCTGTTGAACCGACCCAGCACGGTGTAGGAAACCAGATAGCGTTAATTAGGAGGACATTCGTGGAATAAACGGCTTTAAAATTTAATGAACCACGAGTCTTTATTTTGGGTGGTTTACATAATACATAGCTCCATGTATCATGCGAGTGCTTGCAACGCTACATTTAATGGTGTGTGCACGGAAAAATATTATAACCCAAAGAATAAGTTTTAAAAACTCAAATTTGACTAAACTGCTTAAAGTTTTAACTCAAAGTTGGGTTGTTTTCTCCCTCGCCCCACCGCAATGTTTTCGAAAACAAAGAGAGAAGCACCGACGCATCCGCTGCTCTTCCGTGGAAGAAGCCAAATTTGGGTTTTCTTGAGTTAACCCAAATTTGCGTCAATTGAGGCCTCCGTTGGGTGAAAATAACTTACCACTGGGTTAATTTTTTTGCCGCACTCAAACGACAACTACTCACTCGCCACTATCGCTGTTTGACGCAAATTTGAGTAATTCCACGGAAGACCGGGATTGCGTCAAAACAACTTAAATTTGGGTTCATTTGTAGTTCCGTGTGTGTGACGCGCTACTTTACCCAGTACGGAGGGTTAGCCTAACATTAGCCTAATGTGAGACTAACTGGCCAGCATGTTAGGCTAACTTTTTGTCTCACTTTTGGCTAATGTTAGTCTAAAATTAGACAGATATGACACACTTTTGTTAGACATGTTGCAAATTCGAAACATGTTTGTTAGTCTAACATTAGACTAACGTTAGACATGTATTACTATGGGCTGTTAGACAAATGTTAGGTATAGATTTTATGCTGCTTGTTTTCATTCCAGCTGTCATCCGAGCAAGAAGTGTGATTGTAGTAGTGAACTTTTGTCGACGTTCACTACTACAACCATACTCTTGCCTCGAATGAAAGCTGGACGAAACATATTTAATAAAAAAAAACTCGGAGCATGTTTAATTTTAATTTTAATTTTAATTTTAATTTTAATTTTAATTTTAATTTTAATTTTAATTTTAATTTTAATTTTAATTTTAATTTTAATATTTATTTTAATTTTAATTTTAATTTTAATTTTAGTTTTAATTTTAAAAAATCGAACATTCAGCACAAATTCGGGGTTATGATTTATGCTCTCCAAAAATTTTCGATGAGCAACATAACCAACAAACGCCTAACATTGTCGAACGCCTAACTTCCTCCGTGCTGGGTAGGGTGGTCGAGAAGTCGCCTACACTGAACGAAAATCCCCGCCACAAATTGAATGAAAATTGCCTCATCCGAGCCCCATGCCTAAAATCAGATGATTTTTGGATTTTTGTCATTCAAGAGCTGATCTGACAGAATCAAAACAGACGGTATGAAAATCATCCAAAGCGACCACTATAATCATACTATTCAGAATCAAAACAAATCTGGACATGGATGATTTTCATTCAAAACCCATTCAGTTTACCGGTTGAAATGAGAATGAAAATCTTTACGAAAGTATATAGACATTGTTCACTGCAGTCTATAATTTAAATTGATTTAAATTCTTAATTAAACAACTAATATTACAACCATCACAACAAGTTAGAAGGAATCTGATTTCAATTGAAGTCAATTTCGCTCGAACTCGTTGAAATGGTTATAATATTAGTTGTTTGGAAAATAACAATGGAACAAACTTTGATGTATGGAAATTATTTTTTATTTGAATTTTATTGGTTTTTATTATCAGAAATCTCATTTTATATTATTACACATTATAAATATATCACTATTCTGCATCACAGTCGAACACTTTTGCACGACGCATTTTTTTTTCCGCGACCACTTCAACGTTGATTTTGCCATTATAAACTGGCAAAGGATGGCGCACCAACAGCAAAATGAAAAACAATCTTAAATTGAATTTCTTTCAGAATGGGGAACATGCAGACAATTAGAATACAAAAAGTAAACAATAATCCGTCATTATTGTTCAGTAAATTATTCGATCGCGATTATCATTCAGTTCCAGGAATCACCGAGTGAGCCCTGGATTGAGCACACGATTGAATGACAATTCATATTTTGAGTTGTGGGGATTTTCATTCAGCGATTGAATGATTTTCGGTATGAAGCATAGAGGAAAATGCTTTCCGATGGTTTTTTGATGATAATCATTCACAACAAACCCCAAGCGAAAAATCATTCATTAATTGTGTCAATTTTAGTTTTATTACAGGATGATTTTGGTTCAATCGAAGGCAGTCGAATCATTCTGCTGAGAAATCATTTAAAATTCAGATTTTGCGGGTCTGTACCGCATTGAATGAAGAATCATTCTTTGTACGGCGGGCGTTTTCGTTCAGTGTACTACACAGTGCCTATTCGATTATTGTGCCATTTTAATTTTTAAAACTGCTGCAACCCGATCAAGCCAAACATTTCAATAGGTCCTATCTGCATTTGAGAGGCTCTCTTCGTTTACTTTCTCTTTCAATTATTGCAATGTAATGGTACTTTTTTCAACTATTTTTGCAGTACAAATCAAAAGACGGTTGCTTCGACCATCGTTCTTGTTAGCATATGCAATATCGAACATACCCGCAATACCCAATGATGTCAATCATGGTAGGCCATGCCTTTTTGAATTGTACCACGTAGTGAATAAAATCTTTCTTTTTCGTTTCAACCGTCAAGCGAAGTAGTTCGTTCTTCGGCTCTCTCCCCATTTTCCAATAGGTTATGGGCCCAGCACGCTTCCACTGCGTGAAGCGAAAACAGCCAAGGAAGCGTGGTCCAAGCTGGAATCGGCGTTTGAAGACACGGGGCTCACGCGAAAAGTTGGTTTGCTGCGAAAATTGATTACGGCGTCCCTAGCAACCAACGGGTCCATGGAAGCGTACGTCAACACGATCGTAGCAACCGCCCACCAGTTGCGTGGCATCGGGTTCGACATCAGCGAGGAATGGATCGGCACTCTCCTACTGGCGGGCCTGCCAGAAGAGTATCGGCCGATGATAATGGCACTGGAGAATTCCGGAACAGCAATTACCGGTGACATCGTCAAAACGAAGTTGCTGCAGGAAGTTCGTGTGTCGTCGTCGTCGTCGTCAGCGGCGGGTGCTGCGTTTTCAAGCAACAAACACCACGGCCGAAAACCGAAGCAAGCCGACCCAGCGCCTCAAGGTAAGGGACCCAAGTGCCGACGGTGCCAGAAGTACGGCCACATCGCCCGAGAATGTCCCCAGAAGGAGCCCAGGAATGGTAACGCGTGGTGCACAGTCCTTTCTGCAATTTCCGAAGATGATGGCAACTGGTATTTCGATTCCGGTGCATCGAACCATTTCTCAAAAACGGAAAGTTCGCTGGAAAACGTCCGGCGGCATGGTGGCACGGTGGTCGCTGCCAACCGAGGTTCGATGGAAGTTGTTGCTAAGGGAAGCATGAAGCTAAGACCTGAATGCTGTCCAGAAGACCCTCCGATCGAGGTGCACGAAGTCCACGTGATTCCGGAGCTGTCGGCAAACCTGCTTTCCGTGAATCAAATCGTGCAACGAGGACACACCGTCACGTTCACCACCGACGGTGTCACCGTGAAAAATCCAGAGGGACACATCATTGCTACCGGAAGTAGAACGAATGGTCTATTCAAGCTGGACCAACTCCCGTCTACGAAAGCGCTGGCATGCGCACCGGTGGTCACCGCTGATCTGTGGCACAGAAGGATGGGTCACATCAATTTCAACAGTCTGCAGCGCCTGAGGGGCGGCCTGGTGTCGGGCCTCGAATTCAGCGACGTAGCCAAGAAGGATGATAACTGCAGGATTTGCGCGTTAGGTAAGCTTTCTCGTTTGCCTTTCAGCAATGTCGGTTCAAGAGCGACGGAGCTTTTGGAACTGGTACACTCCGACATCTGTGGACCCATGGAGACGGACTCGTTGGGTGGTAGCCGGTATTATCTCACCTTCATCGATGACAAGTCGCGGAGAATCAGCGTGTACTTCCTAGCCGAGAAGTCGGCGGAAAGCGTGTTCAAGGCCTTCGAAGATTTCCGGCGCTCAGCTGAAAGACAGACTGGTAAGAAATTAAAAGTGCTACGAACAGACAACGGGAAAGAGTTTACCAACAAGCTTTTGAGTGACCATCTGAAGCGATTGGGAGTCCGCCACCAAACTTCGGTCGACTACACGCCCGAGCAAAATGGACTGGCGGAGCGTGTAAACCGCACCATTGTGGAGCGTACGCGGTGTATGCTCTTTGAAGCAAACCTACCGAAGAGTTTTTGGGCAGAAGCGGCAGCAACGGCTGTGTACCTAGTGAATCGTTCTCCGACGAAGGGGCACGATAAGACACCGGAGGAAATGTGGAGCGGTAAGAAGCCAAGTCTGGCACACGTCCGTGTTTTTGGGTCGTCGGTGATGGCCCACATACCGAAGCAGAAGCGTAAGAAGTGGGATGCAAAGGCGCACGAATGTATTCTCACTGGGTTCGATGAAGACACCAAAGCGTACCGCCTGTGGGACCCGAAAGCGAAGCAAGTAATCAAGCGTCGAGATGTGAGTTTCATCCGTGAAGGAGGAGCGGCACAGGCCGCGAGCAATGTCAAGCCAACAGAAGCACGGACGACGATTCGACTGGACCTGGAAGGCGAATTCCCGTGGGAACCGGCTGCCTGCGAAAGGGAACCTACCGTGCAAGGTAGCACCGAGCAAGCAACGGCAACACCATTCGACGAAGACGATTCCGACAGCGAATACAGCGATACCGTGGGTCCTATTCCAGATGACACTGTGACAACTCCTGCGCTCCCGTCGCGCACATCTTCAAATCCGCCCGAGTCACCGGCGTTGAGGCGAAGCGGCAGGGAGCGCTTCCTTACAGGCAAGTTGAGAGATTATTTTTTCAAAACCACTGGACTACCCTCCACCCGTTTTACAGGCGAACCTGACGACAGCACGGCAACCGCCGAGCACGATGATGGTCCTGAAGCTCAAGCAAGCCGCTTGCAGCAGGGATTCGTCGTCACAAACCGGACGAAGACCAACGATCCACGTACCCCATCCGAGGCGTTAAATGGTCAACAAGGCGACCTGTGGAGAGCTGCGATGGACGATGAGTATCAATCGCACATCGAGAACGGTACCTGGGAACTGGTCGAGTTGCCACCGAACCGCAAAGCCATAGGTTGCAAGTGGCTGTTCAAGACGAAGGAGGATACCATGGGGAACGTCGTCCGTCACAAGGCCAGGCTGGTGGCCCAGGGATTCTCGCAGAAGTTTGGCGTCGACTTTGACGAGGTTTTCGCTCCTGTCGCCAAACAGGCCACATTTCGTTCGCTCTTGACCATCGCAAGCCGGCGCCGAATGCTGGTGAAACATGTGGATGTCAAGACTGCGTACCTTCATGGGAAGCTGGACGAGCCCATCTACATGAAGCAGCCGGAAGGATACTCCACGGGAGACCCCAACACAGTTTGCCGGTTGCGGAGAAGCATATACGGGCTAAAGCAATCGGCTCGTGTATGGAACCTACGGATTGACGAGGTGCTCCGGGAAATGGGGTTCAAGCCTTCGGAAGTGGATCCATGCCTGTACGTCCGGCGAAAAGGCAAATCGGTATCGTATATCCTGCTCTACGTCGACGACATGCTGATTGCCACTCGGAACGAGGAAGAATTCGCCATGATTTTCGGAGAGCTGCGGAAGAAGTTCGAGGTTGCCAATCTGGGGGACGTGAAACAGTTCCTTGGCATTGAAGTCGAACGAGATTCCGACGGATTCAAATTGAACCAGCGCAGCTACATCACGAAGCTTGTAGAACGACACGGTCTGAAGGACGCCAAACCGTCGAAGATACCGTTGGATCCAGCCTACCTACAGCAGAAGGAGGAGGAGAATCGGCTGCCGAGCAACGCGCAGTATCTCAGCCTGATTGGAGGTCTGTTGTACGTGGCTGTCCATTCACGTCCGGACATAGCGGTCAGCACATCGATTCTGGCACAGAAGTCGAGCTGCCCCACGCAGTTGGATTGGCAGGAGGCCAAAAGAGTTCTCAGGTACCTGAAGGCTACATGCGACCATAAGTTGCACCTTGGGTCGTCGAACTCGGGTTTGGAGCTGTTTGCGGATGCTGACTGGGCCGGCAACCACCGTGACCGGAAATCCAACACCGGTTTCCTGATTCGTCTCGGAGGCGGTATCATAAGCTGGGCATCCAGGAAGCAAACCTGCGTTGCGCTATCCTCCACAGAAGCGGAGTTCGTGGCGTTGGCAGAGGCTTGCCAGGAGCTCACTTGGATGAAGAAGCTGCTAGCGGATTTCGGCGAGGACGTCTCGGAACCAGTACCAACCTACGAAGACAACCAAAGTTGTATAAAGCTAGTTTGTAGTGATCGAATTGAAAAACGATCGAAGCACATTGAAACTAAATATTTCTATGTTAGGGACCTGCAAGAGAAGAAACAGATTAGTTTGCAATATTGTCCAACTGAAAATATGCTTGCAGATATACTAACTAAACCTTTGCAACAGTGTAGGATTAGAATATTAAACAAGCAGTTAGGGCTATTGCCAAGTCAGTTCGAGGAGGAGTGTTAGCATATGCAATATCGAACATACCCGCAATACCCAATGATGTCAATCATGGTAGGCCATGCCTTTTTGAATTGTACCACGTAGTGAATAAAATCTTTCTTTTTCGTTTCAACCGTCAAGCGAAGTAGTTCGTTCTTCGGCTCTCTCCCCATTTTCCAATAGTTCTATGCAAGGAGACAATACAATTCTTAAAAACAGCTGAGATATTAACGAAAGAGAGAGAAACTAAAGAGAGCCTCTCTTCTGCAGATAGGACCTTTTGATATGTTTGGCCTGCGATCAATACGTCGGTTGCATGAATATTACATCGGACGATGTATTTACACTAGGCCTGTCCACCTTTTCAAAAATGTTCTCTGATTCTCAAGTCCACCCCCATGTTTTGATTGGCATCCTAAAAGAAGAAATTAGTCAAAATCTCAGCCAAATCCATTGAAATTAAGAGGTGCATCAAATCAATTTCGTGTTTTTCCACTATTTTTGAACTTCAAAAAATCCTACATTACACTAAAACTTGTCAAAACTTAATTCTTTTGGCAGAAATTGAAAGCTATACTTGTTTGCTACAACTTCTCCGAACAACGTGTGCCAATAAAATTCACAGAAAAAAACTGTTGCGTAATATTACATTTGAACTGCTGCAACCCGATCAATCCGTCGGTTGCATGAATATTACACAGGACGATGTATTATCGTCGCACCACCAAATCGAAGTCGTCGCTAGAAGCACATGCGAAGTTGCAGCTGCGAAGTAAATTTGAATCTATTTTTTCTGTTGCGCATCATTAAGCTAATTAAGAGCAACAATATGCACTAATCCAAATTGAGTTGCGACATTTCTAAGTAGGTTAAAAATCAATTTTCGCGCGTTCGGTCACTTCGTATTTCGACCAAAAGCATAATACACATTAGAACAAAAGGTTTACATCAAAACGATGTAATCGTACATAGGAATCGTTATTACCAGTGAATCAAAATTCGACCATCGCGCAACAATAACGACAATGTCGCAACCTGAATTGGTTGCGACATTCTACCCAATGCGACATAGGTTTGTCTCAAATTGAACAGAATAGGACAAAGATCGTGCACCACGAGTTTGAAGATTTTTAAGGCTTGCATTGTGATTTTCGAGCGGTAACTTCGAGTCGGTGAACACTGCAGCGCGGCTGAAGATGTATCATAAAAAAGTTTGGATTTTGGGTTGGCAATAATTGATTATTCACGAGTTGAAAAGTACGCAACAAATTCAGGTTCCGTTTTGTCTGCAACAAAAATTTTCGAGATCATGTCATTATCTGTTACCAGTTGGGATAAAGAGTAATCGCCGCGTCTTCTTTGTTGCTTGTTTTGTGCCTCTTTTGTCTGACAATTCTCTTCACTGGTGATTACATTGATTATTTAGTACATCGGAATGAGTTACATCGGGCGGGTTGCATTTATTTTTTGCTCTTGTAAGCAGGAGTCCGGGTAGGTGAAAAGAAACGCAGTGTCTTCACAAGAGATCGCTTTATTTGTTCTTCTCCCGATCAGCGCCTAACTCGAACTGAACTGCCGTTACACTCTCAAAATGAATCCTGCCACTGTCTGATTAGAATAGGGTAGTTCATATTCAATAGGGTGGATTGAAATTTCCTTTTTCTCTAAAAGCTTACAGCTCGGCCATCCTGTACTTCAATCATTCATCTGGAAAACAAATCACAAATCACTATCATCCTCCAAGTATTCCACATCTTCATATTCTAATTCTGATTCCTGATCTTCTTCTAAGTACTCTACATCCTGGTATTCTATTTCCTCATTTTCAGCTTTCATGTTATCCTCGCTACTGACTACTTGTTCACTTTCCTTCTGTCTGTAATCGCTTTTCGCACCCCTCTGGTAAAGACGCATGTTCATTGGGTCAAATATTCCCTCAAATCGCAAACCTGACACCTGAAACTCGTCCAGATCACCCACCACGTAGCGGTTATTGTCCAGAACCTTTTTCACCTCATATGGTCCACGATACTTCGGCTTCAACTTGTTTCGCTCTCCTACAACCCCGACTCTTCTCAACATCACCAAATCACCCTTTTGGTAGTACGTGCTTCTATTGCAGTGTTTATCGTAAACCATTTTATTATACTGCTGTTGTCGCTTGTTGTTCTGACCTGCATTCTCACGAAGCTCACTCAGATCTCTAACTTCTGCCTGATTTATTTCCTGCAAATACTGAGTTAGGTCGTTGTCCACGCGCCGTCGCTGCTCTGTCCCAAAAAGTAACATGGCTGCAGTAGTTCCAGTTGAACGGTTCACGGTGTTGTTGAGGAGAAATTCTGCATCCGTTAAGACAGAGTCCCAGTTACGTCCTGTTTCTTCAACCAATTTACTTATTAGTGGCATCATGGTTTTATTGTACCGCTCTACCTGTCCATTAGCTTTTGGACAAGCAGACGCTACCTTGACGTGTTTGACACCGTGATCCTTAACAAAGTTCTCAAAAGCGTTAGAAGTAAAGGCAGTTCCACGATCAGAAATTATAACCTTCGGGGCCGAATAAGCATGAAAATAGTTCCGCAAACTCTTCATCACTTCCGTAGTCTTTGTTGTTTTGGTGGGATACAGCTTGATAAATTTGGTACAAGCATCTACAACGGCCAACACGTACTCATTTTTCCCTTTACTTCTCTCAAGTGGACCGAGATGATCTATGTGCAGAACTTCAAAGGGTACCGCTGGTTTGTCGACATTATTAAGAACTCCATCATAACGTTTATTCCGAGGATTGTAAGCGATGCACGTTACACATGATTTGATATGGTCCTGCACCTGTTCCCGCATTCGGGGAAACCAGTATGTCCTTCGTATCAACCCACAAACCTTGTCAACGCCGAAATGCCCCATTTCATTGTGGAACTTGTTAATCACTGACTGAACCATTTGAACCGGTACATACAACAACGAATTGCGACCCACAACCTTGTACAAAATAGCGTCACGAATTTCATAGTCTTTCATCAACCCGGCAGTAATAGAATCCTTGAGTTTAACAACCTCTGAATCTCGCAACTGAGCCACATACAGAGCATCTTCAAACAGTGTTGATTGGTCTTGTCGGTCTTCCTCTTCAACCAAGTAAACGTTGGCTCTCGACAAAGCATCCGCATGCTGCATTCTAGTTCCAGGCCGGTGGACAATTTCGAAATCGAACTGTTCTATGAACATAGACCACCGTGCGATCTTCGAATTAACATCACGTTTCTCCAAGGTATGTTTCAACGAATTACAGTCAGTTACTATCTTGAACCGCAAACCAAAAAGATAAGTTCGGAAACGTTGCAGACAATACACGATAGCGAGCGTCTCCAATTCGAAGCTATGGAGCTTCGATTCCGTAGGGGAAGATTTTCTACTGTGGTACATTACCGGATGCATAAGACCATCATCCGCTTGCCGTTGTAGAAGGACACCTCCGAAACCCGACGAACACGCATCCGTGTGGAGTTCTGTTTCCGCGGTAGGTGAATAAATTCGTAGCACTGGTTTTGATATTAACGCGTCCTTCAAGTTCTCAACAGCCTGGATATGCTCAGCAGTCATAATGAAATCCTTCTCTTCCTTAAGCAGTTCATACAACATACCCGCTTGAACATTGAAGCCTTTAATAAACTTCCTGAAATAATTCACCAATCCTAGAAACCGCTGAAGGCTTTTACGATTGCTAGGAATAGGGAAATCACGTATAGACTGCACGTGCCTGTCACTTGGTTGAATTTGATTGAACTGAACATTATATCCCAAATGTTCAACCTTTGTCTTGACAAACTGACATTTAGAAAGTTGCAACTCCAAATGGTTATCGGAAAGAGTCTCCATAACTCTCTTCAGGGTTTGAAAGTGTTCATCGATAGACTTAGACGCAATCAACATGTCGTCAATAAAAACAATAACACTACCATCGCGAATAAAGGGGTCCAAAACTTTAGTAATAAACTTAACGAAAATCGCGGGGGAGTTCGCATATCCGAATGGAAGGCGGTTAAATTCGTATTGACCACTATCTGTAACGAACGAAGTATACTTCTTACTATCCTCTGTCAGTTCAACATGGTAGAACCCATTCTTCAAGTCCAACGACGTGAAATATCGCTTCCCTTGTAGCCGCATGATCTGGTCTTCGATGATAGGCATCGGGAAATGATTTCTTTCCACGATTCGGTTCAGAGGTCGGTAATTTACGCACATTCTTAAGGAATTGTTCTTCTTTCTGGTCAACACTACCCTTGAGGTATACGGCGATTCACTTTCCCGAATTATCCCTTGTTCCAACAAACTACCAACCATCTTATCAAGTTCACCTTTCTCCCAAACACTCAGTCGCTGAGGAGTTGCAGTAAATATCTTATCTTCCTTCAATCGTATCTCAGCCTGATACCTTACCAAAGGTTTGTCAAAACGAGGTCTGTTGAAATAACTGTTTCCCAATAATTCCTCCAGTTTGACCGACAAACATCGAGTCTCACCACTGTCCCCTACATCAAGACTCATACCACTATGGTCTATCAGGTACGATTCGTCGAAGCCTCCGAACATGGACCAATCATGACTGTGCGTATCACCAAGAGGGAAGTGCAGATATTGTATGCGATTATCTCTCAGAAAGCTCCTACCTAAAAGCATATCTACCTGCATCGTGTCGTCAGCAACAACCAAAAAGCTTACTTTCATTTCTTTGTCTCTTATGCGTAAGATTGTTCCTAACTTGCCTAGTACTTCAACTTTTGAATTGTTCATACCTACAACCTCCTGAACATTTTCGCATAGAGTGATAGCAGCCGATAACAGTTTACGTTTTATTAAATTCACATAGCTACCTGTGTCGACCAGCGCCATGGTACGGAAACGTTCGCCAGCTGCTTCAACGTCCACTTCGACCAAAGAGGATCCATCCATCTCGAGAACATCATCGCCGCCGAAAACCGCGTTGACTGAGTTGCGCCCCACGGTTCTAGTTGGAATCTGGTTCGTCTCAAACTGTTTCGATGAATTCGTCACCACCGTGCACTTTTCCGCCGTGTGTCCCACCTTCATGCACTTGCTGCATCGTTCACGGCGCTGCGGTTTGGGGCAATCAATTGACCTGTGCCCCGTTTCACGACAGTTGAAACAGACAGTTTCACCGCCAGAAAAACTCGCTCCTGATCCCGTCATCGTCGTCTTGGAGGTCCGCAGCGTAGCTGATGAATTTCGAGCAGAAATCATGCTTAGGTTTGATGAAATCCACTTGATATGTTGCAGCAGGTCGAGTGTCGAAACATATTGTCGTGCCAACAGACTCGGATAAACTGGGTCGTTTCGAAGTCCCTTAATAATGTACTTGAGAGTAGCCGAAGTACTAAAATCTCCTTGCTGCGCTAGAGCATCCACGCGATAGACGAACGATTCGTACGATTCATCCCTTTCCTTTCGCATCTCTTCGAGCTGTCGGTGAATGTCCGCCTCGTCAAAAGTCTCCGGGAATGCAACGATCAAGTGCTGCTTGAATTGCGTCCAGTTGAATATTTTTTCTTCGTATCGCCGGTACCAACTGGCTGCCGCTCCGCTGAGTCGTGTTGTTCCATACAGTAGGCACATCTGCTCCGTCCATCCGTACAGGATTCGAAAATGATCAATTCGCCGCAACCATTTGGCAACACCGTCTCCTTCCGAAAATTCTGGAATTAGTCTTCCAAGGTCGTGTGGGTGCGGTGCAAAAGTATGGGTTTGCGTCACTTGTTGCACACATACATCCGCCTCTCGCTTCATTGCCGTCGATGGTTTATCGTCATCCACCACTGCTCTCACGTCGAAAAACGTCGCCTCTTCTTCTTCTTCCATGTTGCCTCCGCGTTTGGCTGTCTGGCTCCGGGTCACCGGCATCGTGTTGAAAGTTCCGGATATCGTCGTCCTCCCAGAGCGTCGGAGTCACCGTCACCGAAACTAACTTTTCACTGCCGGTCGGATCCCACTTCTGAAACTGTAAGCAGGAGTCCGGGTAGGTGAAAAGAAACGCAGTGTCTTCACAAGAGATCGCTTTATTTGTTCTTCTCCCGATCAGCGCCTAACGTTGAGCACATAGTGGGTGAGGTGCGATGCAAAGAGATAAGAGATCGGATAAGCGTCGAAGCACACTCTGTGGAAACTATATGCAGAACGCATAAACCGTACATAGTAGATGAGTTGCGATGAGTGTGCAGATGCGATGGAGCTGCTTCGTCGCATGTGAACGCAAGAGAACGCTTGTCAGGTATGGATTTCATGATTGCGCTCGTTGTATATGTAAAGCAATGCGGATTTAATGTATTGGGAATGCTAGTAGGTAATATAAAATGCGTTAATATGTTGTTGTTTTTAAACATAACTCAATGCTTTTACACATGACTTGCATTTTGACGGACCAGACGTAATAAAAATTTATCATACTGTCTATCGATCGCCATGTAAATTAACATATTTCATTGCATATAAAATAGTATTCCATCAAATAGTTTAAGTTTTTACAGCATAATTTTGTTATTATATGTGTATAAGAAAACATTTTATTTTCTTAAATTTAAATCAAGTGATCAATGTTTGATATGGTCGTTTGTTCAGTGCATGTTATTCATGTGCAAGTTAGAAAGTTTAAGGTTTTGTGGTATTCAACATAGTTGCTATAGACTGTTTCAGAAATTATAAATACACTAACAGTTGACTGCCATTTCGATTTGAGCACAATATCCAAAAAAGTTTCTTCTAGCTCTTATAGTAAACATTCTAACGAAGCAAATAATGCCAACTTTGTTGATGTTTTTCAGTAAAAGTGAAAAAATAGGGCTCTATGAACCAGATGATAAAAATTAAAGTTGCACAAAGTGGTCAAAAAATGTAACAATAGATAAGAAAAAAATCTCACAAATAAAACATTCAATTTCCAAACACAATTAAACTTACTGTATCCATAAGTAAAGATATTTCTTGATCGGGTAATGTAATTTTCCCTGGAATATTCGACCAAGAACCATCATTACAGGCCTTCTCAATACAAAAATTTTTGTTTCAAATTCCTCAACAACACAGGTAGCATCAAATGTTAAGCAAATGAATGCCTTAATTACTGTTTACTGCATTCGTTTTTATGGTATAATGTTGAGAACCACTGAACAGTCTCGCGTCTCTCGCCGCTCTGCTTGCTCACCGATAGCATTTCAATATGCGATCGGTTGAAGCACAAAGGCAGACATTAGGATTAGAAGTATTGTAGTCGTCATCTTGTACATACGTGTCGCGTCTTTACAATGTAATCTTTTATGTTAATAAAGTTACGTTTTTAATGTTTTATGTTTACACCTGGAGTTATCATTCCACTATAATGTATCTCGGCCACCCCGAACTCCAGGATGTAACAGTGGCGACGAGTAATTCGTAACCGTGCGTGCAGTGAGGAGCCACGACGCGATCATTTTTCCGCGGAGAGAAGATGGACGACACAATGGACTTCACGAGGAGTGATCAAGCCCAGCGCCAGCCTTCAGTGTCATCGGCTGGACAGAACCTGCATCAGCATCAAGTGGGTCAGTGGCTGCACTCGCCGGTTCTGGAATCAACACACCGGAACCAACACACTCCATCATCATCACCATCTTCGTCATCATTTCAACCCGCGGAAACGCATCCTCAGCAGCACCACCATCACTATCAACCGGCGGCTGGATTCAATGGGCCATTCACCAGTTCGCCATTGTTCAACGCACAGCCAGTGGTACAGCAAACACCACCGCAATCTTCGGCTGTCTGCTTCCCGCTTGATCGAGAGCAGTTCATCGATCAACAGTTCCAGCAGATGCATCAGCTTCTGCAGCGCCAGTACCAAAGTAATGTGGAAGCAATAAACCAAATATTCCAATCATTTTGGTTGTACTGGAATACGCGACAAACATACCATCAACAACAATCCTTCCCGACCGTCGCATTATCACAAGATTGTTCACCGTACCAAGCATCGCCCCAAAACACTGTCGGCACTACGGCGGTAAATGAACAACAGCATTCAATGGACCAGCTGTTTGTTCCTCCACCGACGACAACGGCGACGACGAGTAATTGTGATAATCGTCATCAACAGCGGCAGCAGCAGCAAAAAGAAGGATCGAAAATTTCTCTTGCCGTACCTACATCTGATGGCATTGAAGTTAAATTTGAATACGTTCTGCAAAGCCCACATGCAGCAGAGGTGCTCAATGCATTTAACGTCAAACCACGTAGGCAAGCAGAAATTATCTTCATTCAGCACCCACCGACTGAAGCAATTGAATCTGTCGTCGGACTCCACCAGATTGATGCGAAATTCGTTCAACATTTGCTGGATCGCAACGGGCACCAGATGGATTCAACAAGCGGACGTGCATCGGTATTGAGTGATGTCTTCCAGTGGATGATCACGCAAGGTGGAATCAGGATCAAGCCATCAGTTTCGTCCAACAGTCCTCGTCAACTCGATCACCGGCCATGCTACAAACACCATCCACCATCATCGCTCTTTCCATGCTCGAAGACCGCTGTTATGGTGCTACATCGGCAACGATTCAGCGGGGGAGATGTTGAGAACCACTGAACAGTCTCGCGTCTCTCGCCGCTCTGCTTGCTCACCGATAGCATTTCAATATGCGATCGGTTGAAGCACAAAGGCAGACATTAGGATTAGAAGTATTGTAGTCGTCATCTTGTACATACGTGTCGCGTCTTTACAATGTAATCTTTTATGTTAATAAAGTTACGTTTTAAATGTTTTATGTTTACACCTGGAGTTATCATTCCACTATAATGTATCTCGGCCACCCCGAACTCCAGGATGTAACATATAACAAGCTATTTCTTCTGAAGGATCGAATGAGCTGAAAAAATAAATTAGTTTATAAAAAATGTGTTCAGAAAAGCTAAGAAACAGTGTGGTAGTTTTTATGTTCCGTCGAAAGCCTTAAAAATGAAAAACTGCAAGTCAGAAAAAAATGTTGAGCTAATGCCTTTACCGATTTTTTTTCAGGTTTTGATGAAGGCATTACATAGACAACTTAACTTGTTAAGAAAGTGAGTATGATAAAAAGTTAGATATTTTTTGGTATTTAGTGATAAGTAATGTTAAAATCATTAAAAAAAACACCTCTGTGCAAATGCAAATTTGGAAAATAAAGTAGATAGCTCGACTGTTCTTCAAAATATTATGACAATTGAAAGGAAATACAAAAATGTGGAGCACAATGTGCTGTATTCTGAAGGAAGTTGGTAGAAATCATCAGAACAGTTCATTCTATTTAATAAACAAAGTGTATTTATAATTTCTGAAACAGTCTATAAATTTATTCTGATTGAAAGGTTCTGCTTTTTTCTTTGTCAGGCAAAACTAGATCCCTTAACGAAAAGGCCCGCGCAAAACAAAAAGCGGGTACATTTTATCCTTCCGCTCCTATAGATGAAACGATCATTTCACTACTAACATCCAAAGAAGCGCTTCAACATACAAGCGACTTCATCGATCAAATCACGCGAGTCGTTGATGCGCACGAAATAGGCGAAAAAGAATGTGAAAACAACATGCGCACCCTCATTGAAAACCTCATGCACTATGGCCTATCAAACATCCCTCTTCTCATCTCATAACTTATCGCATCCGATCGCATCTCACCTTACCCACTATGGTCACAGCCTAACTCGAACTGAACTGCCGTTATACTTATGACACACATGTGATACAAAAATCACTGTACAATTGCGCTTGAAATGAGTGCCATACTGAAAATTCTCTCAGTTCAAGTCAGTCTTGTTAAAATTTTCTTGACACTGCGTACCGTTGTACAGGAATCACACTCGTATCATATGTCTGTCCGGGGTATTACACTCTCAAAATGAATCCTGCCACTGTCTGATTAGAATAGGGTAGTTCATATTCAATAGGGTGGATTGAAATTTCCTTTTTCTCTAAAAGCTTACACTCTGTAGGACAGATCGACGAAGTATGTACTAGATTTGTAGTAATGAGCTGAATTTTAGAATGGTGAGAAGGTCAATTTTCCGTTTCTGCAATGGAATGGTGCAAAAAGCGTGGGTATTACACTCAGCCAAATAACCTTGAGATTTTCATAAGGCCCAACTTATGAAACGGCCTTTTAATAATTCATAATGATTCGAATGAATTTCATAAGGTCACTCTATGACGTAAAATCATCTCACAGCTTAGCTTTTATTCATGTTTAGCAACATGGTATACTCAAGCGTCGGTAGCCGTGTGGATAAAACACGGGCTTGGTGATCCCGACGTTCATGGATCGAATCCAGTCTGCATCATTTTAAGATTTTTTGTTCTTTTCATACGTCGCCATCTTATGAAATTTGTCATAGCAAGCACGATTAATTTTCATAAGGTATTCTTATGGCATCCGTAAGAATTAGTTATAGCAAATTTTCATAAGGTATTTCGATGGATTTCGCTAGTTTTTTTCGCTGAGTGATGATTCCTTGCCTAATTTGATGCTGTTTGAGCAAAACTTTAGGCAACAGTGTTGTTGTTTTCTCCATTTCTTGCAACATAATTGTCGGAAATCATCGTGAAATTCAATTAAAAGAACACAGAACACAAGCATTCAATTATTATTTTTTTCATTTATTGCTCAACACACCACTAAACACAACATCACTTCACAACTTCATTCTCAAAACTGATTTTCTTTTCCGATTTGCTCAATCAACAACCCTATCATCATTCTCTTTCTTCCCTTCTTCCAAATGTCAGTCGTCTCTTTCTTGCCATCCACCGGCGCTCAACGGAGAGCTGGATTTCGAATGCTCGCTCACCATCAATCGTATGCGTTGGAGCCGGATTTCGTATGCACAGTTACACTCTAGGAAATTGTTAGGCTCCTTTTTTTACATTACCTGAACCTATTTTATTATTATTTTTTTTTCTTCAAATGCTCTATTTCTACATTCTTCCCCTCTCCTACTCTAAAAATATACATATCTTTGGTGAATTATTATTTTTTTAGAAATAATGTTTTAGATTAAAATTTAAAAATAAACATGCCATAATATGCGAACAGTGATATAAGATTGAGGGTCCCTGAAAAGAAAAATGGAATGTTAATTTCAAATGTTGACAAAATACTTACCAAACTCTTTCCCATTACAGCCTTTTGTGAATTTTCCTTAAAACTGGTTACCAAATCCAACGAAATTAGAAAATACAAATATACTAAAAAAATCAAACACTTTCACGATAATATGCTTTTAATTTTTTTGAATTATTAGTCCTATCACAACTGATTTCGATAATGCTCTTGTGGATGGAGCTTGTCAGGCTCCAGAAGATTCCAAACAGCTACAAAATCAAGAAATTCTACAAACACTTCCTGCTCAATTTACTTTTACATTTTCTAATTCTTAGCCATATCACAACTGATTTTGCTAATGCTCTTCTGAATGGAGCTTACCAGGCTCCAGAAGATTCCAAACAGCTACAAAATCAAAAAATACTTCAAACACTTCCTGCTCAATTTACTTTTACATTTTCTAACTCTTAGCCATATCACAACTGATTTTGCTAATGCTCTTGTGGATGGAGCTTACCAGACTCCAGAAGATTCCAAACAGCTACAAAATCAAAAAATGCTTCAAATACTTCCTGCTCAATTTACTTTTACATTTTCTAACTCTTAGCCATACCACAACTGATTTTGCTAATGCTCTTGTGGATGGAGCTTACCAGGCTCCAGAAGATTCCAAACAGCTACAAAATCAAGAAATTCTACAAACACTTCCTGCTCAATTTACTTTTACATTTTCTAATTCTTAGCCATATCACAACTGATTTTGCTAATGCTCTTCTGAATGGAACTTACCAGGCTCCAGAAGATTCCAAACAGCTACAAAATCAAAAAATACTTCAAACACTTCCTGCTCAATTTACTATTACATTTTCTAACTCTTAGCCATATCACAACTGATTTTGCTAATGCTCTTGTGGATGGAGCTTACCAGGCTCCAGAAGATTCCAAACAGCTACAAAATCAAAAAAATACCACAAACACTTCCTGCTCAATTTACTTTTACATTTTCTAACTCTTAGCCATATCACAACTGATTTTGCTAATGCTCTTGTGGATGGAGCTTACCAGGCTCCAGAAGATTCCAAACAGCTACAAAATCAAAAAATACTTCAAATACTTCCTGCTCAATTTACTTTTACATTTTCTAACTCTTAGCCATACCACAACTGATTTTGCTAATGCTCTTGTGGATGGAGCTTACCAGGCTCCAGAAGATTCCAAATAGCTACAAAATCAAGAAATTCTACAAACACTTACTGCACAATTTACTTTTACATTTTCTAACTCTTAGCCATATCACAACTGATTTTGCTAATGCTCTTGTGGATGAGCTTACCAGGCTCCAGAAGATTCCAAATAGCTACAAAATCAAGAAATTCTACAAACACTTACTGCACAATTTACTTTTACATTTTCTAACTCTTAGCCATATCACAACTGATTTTGCTAATGCTCTTGTGGATGGAGCTTACCAGGCTCCAGAAGATTCCAAACAGCTACAAAATCAAGAAATTCTACAAATACTTACTGCTCAATTGACTTTTACATTTTCTAACTGTTAGCCATATCACAACTGATTTTGCTAATGCTCTTGTGGATGAGCTTACCAGGCTCCAGAAGATTCCAAATAGCTACAAAATCAAGAAATTCTACAAACACTTACTGCACAATTTACTTTTACATTTTCTAACTCTTAGCCATATCACAACTGATTTTGCTAATGCTCTTGTGGATGGAGCTTACCAGGCTCCAGAAGATTCCAAACAGCTACAAAATCAAGAAATTCTACAAACACTTACTGCTCAATTGACTTTTACATTTTCTAACTGTTAGCCATATCACAACTGATTTTGCTAATGCTCTTGTGGATGGAGCTTACCAGGCTCCAGAAGATTCCAAACAGCTACAAAATCAAAAAATGCCACAAACACTTCCTGCTCAATTTACTTTTACATTTTCTAACTCTTAGCCATATCACAACTGATTTTGCTAATGCTCTTGTGGATGGAGCTTACCAGGCTCCAGAAGATTCCAAACAGCTACAAAATCAAGAAATTCTACAAACACTTACTGCTCAATTGACTTTTACATTTTCTAACTCTTAGCCATATCACAACTGATTTTGCTAATGCTCTTGTGGATGGAGCTTACCAGGCTCCAGAAGATTCCAAACAGCTACAAAATCAAGAAATTCTACAAATACTTACTGCTCAATTGACTATTACATTTTCTAACTGTTAGCCATATCACAACTGATTTAGCTAATGCTCTTGTGGATGGAGCTTACCAGGCTCCAGAAGATTCCAAACAGCTACAAAATCAAAAAATACCACAAACACTTCCTGCTCAATTTACTTCTACATTTTCTAACTCTTAGCCATATCATAACTGATTTTGCTAATGCTCTTGTGGATGGAGATTACCAGGCTCCAGAAGATTCCAAACAGCTACAAAATCAAGAAATTCTACAAACACTTCCTGCTCAATTTACTTTTACATTTTCTAACTCTTAGCCATATCACAACTGATTTTGCTAATGCTCTTGTGGATGGAGCTTACCAGGCTCCAGAAGATTCCAAACAGCTACAAAATCAAAAAAAATACTTCAAATACTTCCTGCTCAATTTACTTTTACATTTTCTAACTCTTAGCCATATCACAACTGATTTTGCTAATGCTCTTGTGGATGGAGCTTACCAGGCTCCAGAAGATTCCAAACAGCTACAAAATCAAAAAAATACCACAAACACTTCCTGCTCAATTTACTTTTACATTTTCTAACTCTTAGCCATATCACAACTGATTTTGCTAATGCTCTTGTGGATGGAGCTTACCAGGCTCCAGAAGATTCCAAACAGCTCTAAAATCAAAAAATACTTCAAATACTTCCTGCTCAATTGACTTTTACATTTTCTAACTCTTAGCCATATCACAACTGATTTTGCTAATGCTCTTGTGGATGAGCTTACCAGGCTCCAGAAGATTCCAAATAGCTACAAAATCAAGAAATTCTACAAACACTTACTGCACAATTTACTTTTACATTTTCTAACTCTTAGCCATATCACAACTGATTTTGCTAATGCTCTTGTGGATGGAGCTTACCAGGCTCCAGAAGATTCCAAACAGCTACAAAATCAAAAAAAATACTTCAAATACTTCCTGCTCAATTTACTTTTACATTTTCTAACTCTTAGCCATATCACAACTGATTTTGCTAATGCTCTTGTGGATGGAGCTTACCAGGCTCCAGAAGATTCCAAACAGCTCTAAAATCAAAAAATACTTCAAATACTTCCTGCTCAATTGACTTTTACATTTTCTAACTCTTAGCCATATCACAACTGATTTTGCTAATGCTCTTGTGGATGAGCTTACCAGGCTCCAGAAGATTCCAAATAGCTACAAAATCAAGAAATTCTACAAACACTTACTGCACAATTTACTTTTACATTTTCTAACTCTTAGCCATATCACAACTGATTTTGCTAATGCTCTTGTGGATGGAGCTTACCAGGCTCCAGAAGATTCCAAACAGCTACCAAATCAAGAAATTCTACAAACACTTACTGCTCAATTGACTTTTACATTTTCTAACTCTTAGCCATATCACAACTGATTTTGCTAATGCTCTTGTGGATGGAGCTTACCAGGCTCCAGAAGATTCCAAACAGCTACAAAATCAAGAAATTCTACAAATACTTACTGCTCAATTGACTTTTACATTTTCTAACTGTTAGCCATATCACAACTGATTTTGCTAATGCTCTTGTGGATGAGCTTACCAGGCTCCAGAAGATTCCAAATAGCTACAAAATCAAGAAATTCTACAAACACTTACTGCACAATTTACTTTTACATTTTCTAACTCTTAGCCATATCACAACTGATTTTGCTAATGCTCTTGTGGATGGAGCTTACCAGGCTCCAGAAGATTCCAAACAGCTACCAAATCAAGAAATTCTACAAACACTTACTGCTCAATTGACTTTTACATTTTCTAACTGTTAGCCATATCACAACTGATTTTGCTAATGCTCTTGTGGATGGAGCTTACCAGGCTCCAGAAGATTCCAAACAGCTACAAAATCAAAAAATGCCACAAACACTTCCTGCTCAATTTACTTTTACATTTTCTAACTCTTAGCCATATCACAACTGATTTTGCTAATGCTCTTGTGGATGGAGCTTACCAGGCTCCAGAAGATTCCAAACAGCTACAAAATCAAGAAATTCTACAAACACTTACTGCTCAATTGACTTTTACATTTTCTAACTCTTAGCCATATCACAACTGATTTTGCTAATGCTCTTGTGGATGGAGCTTACCAGGCTCCAGAAGATTCCAAACAGCTACAAAATCAAGAAATTCTACAAATACTTACTGCTCAATTGACTATTACATTTTCTAACTGTTAGCCATATCACAACTGATTTAGCTAATGCTCTTGTGGATGGAGCTTACCAGGCTCCAGAAGATTCCAAACAGCTACAAAATCAAAAAATACCACAAACACTTCCTGCTCAATTTACTTCTACATTTTCTAACTCTTAGCCATATCATAACTGATTTTGCTAATGCTCTTGTGGATGGAGATTACCAGGCTCCAGAAGATTCCAAACAGCTACAAAATCAAGAAATTCTACAAACACTTCCTGCTCAATTTACTTTTACATTTTCTAACTCTTAGCCATATCACAACTGATTTTGCTAATGCTCTTGTGGATGGAGCTTACCAGGCTCCAGAAGATTCCAAACAGCTACAAAATCAAAAAAAATACTTCAAATACTTCCTGCTCAATTTACTTTTACATTTTCTAACTCTTAGCCATATCACAACTGATTTTGCTAATGCTCTTGTGGATGGAGCTTACCAGGCTCCAGAAGATTCCAAACAGCTACAAAATCAAAAAAATACCACAAACACTTCCTGCTCAATTTACTTTTACATTTTCTAACTCTTAGCCATATCACAACTGATTTTGCTAATGCTCTTGTGGATGGAGTTTACCAGGCTCCAGAAGATTCCAAACAGCTCTAAAATCAAAAAATACTTCAAATACTTCCTGCTCAATTTACTTTTACATTTTCTAACTCTTAGCCATATCACAACTGATTTTGCTAATGCTCTTGTGGATGGAGCTTACCAGGCTCCAGAAGATTCCAAATAGCTACAAAATCAAGAAATTCTACAAACACTTCCTGCTCAATTTACTTTTACATTTTCTAACTCTTAGCCATATCACAACTGATTTTGCTAATGCTCTTGTGGATGGAGCTTACCAGGCTCCAGAAGATTCCAAATAGCTACAAAATCAAGAAATTCTACAAACACTTCCTGCTCAATTTACTTTTACATTTTCTAACTCTTAGCCATATCACAACTGATTTTGCTAATGCTCTTGTGGATGGAGCTTACCAGGCTCCAGAAGATTCCAAACAGCTACAAAATAAAAAATACTTCAAATACTTCCTGCTCAATTGACTTTTACATTTTCTAACTGTTAGCCATATCACAACTGATTTTGCTAATGCTCTTGTGGATGGAGCTTACCAGGCTCCAGAAGATTCCAAACAGCTACAAAATCAAAAAAAAACCACAAACACTTCCTGCTCAATTTACTTTTACATTTTCTAACTCTTAGCCATATCACAACTGATTTTGCTAATGCTCTTGTGGATGGAGCTTACCAGGCTCCAGAAGATTCCAAACAGCTCTAAAATCAAAAAATACTTCAAATACTTCCTGCTCAATTTACTTTTACATTTTCTAACTCTTAGCCATATCACAACTGATTTTGCTAATGCTCTTGTGGATGGAGCTTACCAGGCTCCAGAAGATTCCAAATAGCTACAAAATCAAGAAATTCTACAAACACTTCCTGCTCAATTTACTTTTACATTTTCTAACTCTTAGCCATATCACAACTGATTTTGCTAATGCTCTTGTGGATGGAGCTTACCAGGCTCCAGAAGATTCCAAACAGCTACAAAATCAAAAACACTTCAAATACTTCCTGCTCAATTCACTTTTACATTTTCTAACTGTTAGCCATATCACAACTGATTTTGCTAATGCTCTTGTGGATGGAGCTTACCAGGCTCCAGAAGATTCCAAACAGCTACAAAATCAAAAAATACTTCAAATACTTCCTGCTCAATTTACTTTTACATTTTCTAACTCTTAGCCATACCACAACTGATTTTGCTAATGCTCTTGTGGATGGAGCTTACCAGGCTCCAGAAGATTCCAAACAGCTACAAAATCAAAAAATACTTCTAATACTTCCTGCTCAATTGACTTTTACATTTTCTAACTCTTAGCCATATCACAACTGATTTTGCTAATGCTCTTGTGGATGGAGCTTACCAGGCTCCAGAAGATTCCAAATAGCTACAAAATCAAGAAATTCTACAAACACTTACTGCACAATTTACTTTTACATTTTCTAACTCTTAGCCATATCACAACTGATTTTGCTAATGCTCTTGTGGATGGAGCTTACCAGGCTCCAGAAGATTCCAAACAGCTACAAAATCAAGAAATTCTACAAACACTTACTGCTCAATTGACTTTTTCATTTTCTAACTCTTAGCCATATCACAACTGATTTTGCTAATGCTCTTGTGGATGGAGCTTACCAGGCTCCAGAAGATTCCAAACAGCTACAAAATCAAGAAATTCTACAAATACTTACTGCTCAATTGACTTTTACATTTTCTAACTGTTAGCCATATCACAACTGATTTTGCTAATGCTCTTGTGGATGGAGCTTACCAGGCTCCAGAAGATTCCAAACAGCTACAAAATCAAAAAATACCACAAACACTTCCTGCTCAATTTACTTTTACATTTTCTAACTCTTAGCCATATCACAACTGATTTTGCTAATGCTCTTGTGGATGGAGCTTACCAGGCTCCAGAAGATTCCAAACAGCTACAAAATCAAAAACACTTCAAATACTTCCTGCTCAATTTACTTTTACATTTTCTAACTCTTAGCCATATCACAACTGATTTTGCTAATGCTCTTGTGGATGGAGCTTACCAGGCTCCAGAAGATTCCAAACAGCTACAAAATCAAAAAAAATACCACAAACACTTCCTGCTCAATTTACTTTTACATTTTCTAACTCTTAGCCATATCACAACTGATTTTGCTAATGCTCTTGCGGAAGAAGCTTACAAGGCTCCAGAAGATTCCAAACAGCTACAAAATCAAAAAATACTTCTAATACTTCCTGCTCAATTTACTTTTACATTTTCTAACTCTTAGCCATATCACAACTGATTTTGCTAATGCTTTTGTGGATGGAGCTTACCAGGCTCCAGAAGATTCCAAACAGCTACAAAATCAAAAAATATATCTAATACTTCCTGCTCAATTTACTTTTACATTTTCTAACTCTTAGCCATATCACAACTGATTTTGCTAATGCTCTTGTGGATGGAGCTTACCAGGCTCCAGAAGATTCCAAACAGCTACAAAATCAAAAAATATATCTAATACTTCCTGCTCAATTTACTTTTACATTTTCTAACTCTTAGCCATATCACAACTGATTTTGCTAATGCTCTTGTGGATGGAGCTTACCAGGCTCCAGAAGATTCCAAACAGCTACAAAATCAAAAACACTTCAAATACTTCCTGCTCAATTTACTTTTACATTTTCTAACTCTTAGCCATATCACAACTGATTTTGCTAATGCTCTTGTGGATGGAGCTTACCAGGCTCCAGAAGATTCCAAACAGCTACAAAATCAAAAAAAATACCACAAACACTTCCTGCTCAATTTACTTTTACATTTTCTAACTCTTAGCCATATCACAACTGATTTTGCTAATGCTCTTGCGGAAGAAGCTTACAAGGCTCCAGAAGATTCCAAACAGCTACAAAATCAAAAAATACTTCTAATACTTCCTGCTCAATTTACTTTTACATTTTCTAACTCTTAGCCATATCACAACTGATTTTGCTAATGCTTTTGTGGATGGAGCTTACCAGGCTCCAGAAGATTCCAAACAGCTACAAAATCAAAAAAAATACCACAAACACTTCCTGCTCAATTTACTTTTACATTTTCTAACTCTTAGCCATATCACAACTGATTTTGCTAATGCTCTTGCGGAAGAAGCTTACAAGGCTCCAGGAGATTCCAAACAGCTACAAAATCAAAAAATACTTCTAATACTTCCTGCTCAATTTACTTTTACATTTTCTAACTCTTAGCCATATCACAACTGATTTTGTTAATGCTCTTGTGGATGGAGCTTACCAGGCTCCAGAAGATTCCAAACAGCTACAAAATCAAAAAATACTTCTAATACTTCCTGCTCAATTTACTTTTACATTTTCTAACTCTTAGCCATATCACAACTGATTTTGCTAATGCTCTTGTGGATGGAGCTTACCAGGCTCCAGAAGATTCCAAACAGCTACAAAATCAAGAAATTCAGCAAACATTTACTGCACAATTTACTTTTACATTTTCTAACTCTTAGCCATATCACAACTGATTTTGCTAATGCTCTTGTGGATGGAGCTTACCAGGCTCCAGAAGATTCCAAACAGCTACAAAATCAAAAAATACCACAAACACTTCCTGCTCAATTTACTTTTACATTTTCTAACTCTTAGCCATATCACAACTGATTTTGCTAATGCTCTTGTGGATGGAGCTTACCAGGCTCCAGAAGATTCCAAACAGCTACAAAATCAAGAAATTCTACAAACACTTACTGCCCAATTGACTTTTACATTTTCTAACTGTTAGCCATATCACAACTGATTTTGCTAATGCTCTTGCGGAAGAAGCTTACAAGGCTCCAGGAGATTCCAAACAGCTACAAAATCAAAAACACTTCAAATACTTCCTGCTCAATTTACTTTTACATTTTCTAACTCTTAGCCATATCACAACTGATTTTGCTAATGCTCTTGTGGATGGAGCTTACCAGGCTCCAGAAGATTCCAAACAGCTACAAAATCAAAAAAATACCACAAACACTTCCTGCTCAATTTACTTTTACATTTTCTAACTCTTAGCCATATCACAACTGATTTTGCTAATGCTCTTGCGGAAGAAGCTTACAAGGCTCCAGGAGATTCCAAACAGCTACAAAATCAAAAAATACTTCTAATACTTCCTGCTCAATTTACTTTTACATTTTCTAACTCTTAGCCATATCACAACTGATTTTGTTAATGCTCTTGTGGATGGAGCTTACCAGGCTCCAGAAGATTCCAAACAGCTACAAAATCAAAAAATACTTCTAATACTTCCTGCTCAATTTACTTTTACATTTTCTAACTCTTAGCCATATCACAACTGATTTTGCTAATGCTCTTGTGGATGGAGCTTACCAGGCTCCAGAAGATTCCAAACAGCTACAAAATCAAGAAATTCAGCAAACATTTACTGCACAATTTACTTTTACATTTTCTAACTCTTAGCCATATCACAACTGATTTTGCTAATGCTCTTGTGGATGGAGCTTACCAGGCTCCAGAAGATTCCAAACAGCTACAAAATCAAAAAATACCACAAACACTTCCTGCTCAATTTACTTTTACATTTTCTAACTCTTAGCCATATCACAACTGATTTTGCTAATGCTCTTGTGGATGGAGCTTACCAGGCTCCAGAAGATTCCAAACAGCTACAAAATCAAGAAATTCTACAAACACTTACTGCCCAATTGACTTTTACATTTTCTAACTGTTAGCCATATCACAACTGATTTTGCTAATGCTCTTGTGGATGGAGCTTACCAGGCTCCAGAAGATTCCAAACAGCTACAAAATCAAGAAATTCTGCAAACATTTACTGCTCAATTTACTTTTACATTTTCTAACTCTTAGCCATATCACAACTGATTTTGCTAATGCTCTTGTGGATGGTGCTTACCAGGCTCCAGAAGATTCCAAACAGCTACAAAATCAAAAAAAATACCACAAACACTTCCTGCTCAATTTACTTTTACATTTTCTAACTCTTAGCCATATCACAACTGATTTTGCTAATGCTCTTGCGGAAGAAGCTTACAAGGCTCCAGGAGATTCCAAACAGCTACAAAATCAAAAACACTTCAAATACTTCCTGCTCAATTTACTTTTACATTTTCTAACTCTTAGCCATATCACAACTGATTTTGCTAATGCTCTTGCGGAAGAAGCTTACAAGGCTCCAGGAGATTCCAAACAGCTACAAAATCAAAAACACTTCAAATACTTCCTGCTCAATTTACTTTTACATTTTCTAACTCTTAGCCATATCACAACTGATTTTGCTAATGCTCTTGTGGATGGAGCTTACCAGGCTCCAGAAGATTCCAAACAGCTACAAAATCAAAAAAATACCACAAACACTTCCTGCTCAATTTACTTTTACATTTTCTAACTCTTAGCCATATCACAACTGATTTTGCTAATGCTCTTGCGGAAGAAGCTTACAAGGCTCCAGAAGATTCCAAACAGCTACAAAATCAAAAAATACTTCTAATACTTCCTGCTCAATTTACTTTTACATTTTCTAACTCTTAGCCATATCACAACTGATTTTGTTAATGCTCTTGTGGATGGAGCTTACCAGGCTCCAGAAGATTCCAAACAGCTACAAAATCAAAAAATACTTCTAATACTTCCTGCTCAATTTACTTTTACATTTTCTAACTCTTAGCCATATCACAACTGATTTTGCTAATGCTCTTGTGGATGGAGCTTACCAGGCTCCAGAAGATTCCAAACAGCTACAAAATCAAGAAATTCTACAAACACTTACTGCTCAATTTACTTTTACATTTTCTAACTCTTAGCCATATCACAACTGATTTTGCTAATGCTCTTGTGGATGGAGCTTACCAGGCTCCAGAAGATTCCAAACAGCTACAAAATCAAAAAATACTTCTAATACTTCCTGCTCAATTTACTTTTACATTTTCTAACTCTTAGCCATATCACAACTGATTTTGCTAATGCTCTTGTGGATGGAGCTTACCAGGCTCCAGAAGATTCCAAACAGCTACAAAATCAAGAAATTCTGCAAACATTTACTGCTCAATTTACTTTTACATTTTCTAACTCTTAGCCATATCACAACTGATTTTGCTAATGCTCTTGTGGATGGTGCTTACCAGGCTCCAGAAGATTCCAAACAGCTACAAAATCAAGAAATTCTACAAACACTTACTGCTCAATTTACTTTTACATTTTCTAACTCTTAGCCATATCACAACTGATTTTGCTAATGCTCTTGCGGAAGGAGCTTACAAGGCTCCAGAAGATTCCAAACAGCTACAAAATCAAAAAATAATTCAAATACTTCCTGCTCAATTTACTTTTACATTTTCTAACTCTTAGCCATATCACAACTGATTTTGCTAATGCTCTTGTGGATGGAGCTTACCAGGCTCCAGAAGATTCTAAACCGCTACACAATCAAGAAATTCTACAAACACTTACAGCTTTGGAAATTCTTCTAGGTCATTGAACTTTACAGTTTCTAACTTGTATTCATAGCACAATTGATTTTAGTTATGCTCTAGTCTATAGGTTTCTGGTCCAAAAACCTTCTATTTGACCCAACCGGATCTTCGTTCAATGAAGCGACGACCAACTTTCTTCTTCGCAGGTCTTAAAGTTGGATTTCTTGACCCATCCGGGTCCAGTGCTCAGCTTGGACACACTGACCAACTCCGATCTAGAGTTGGATTTAGACCTTCTATTTGACCCAACCGGATCTTCGTCCAATGAAGCGACGACCAACTTTCTTCTTCGCAGGTCTTAAAGTTGGATTTCTTGACCCATCCGGGTCCAGTGCTCAGCTTGGACACACTGACCAACTCCGATCTAGAGTTGGATTTAGACCTTCTATTTGACCCAACCAGATCTTCGTCCAATGAAGCGACGACCAACTTTCTTCTTCTCAGGTCTTAAAGTTGGATTTCTTGACCCATCCGGGTCCAGTGCTCAGCTTGGACACACTGACCAACTCCGATCTAGAGTTGGATTTAGACCTTCTATTTGACCAAACGGATCTTCGCTCAATGAAGCAACGACCAACTTTCTTCTTCTCAGGTCTTAAAGTTGGATTTCTTGACCCATCCGGGTCCAGTGCTCAGCTTGGACACACTGACCAACTCCGATCTAGAGTTGGATTTAGACCTTCTATTTGACCCAACCAGATCTTCGTCCAATGAAGCGACGACCAACTTTCTTCTTCTCAGGTCTTAAAGTTGGATTTCTTGACCCATCCGGGTCCAGTGCTCAGCTTGGACACACTGACCAACTCCGATCTAGAATTGGATTTAGACTTTCTATTTGACCCAACCGGATCTTCGTCCAATGAAATGACGACTAACTTTCTTCTTCTCAGGTCTAATAGCTATAGGTTGTTATAATTATTTATGATATATCACGAGGATCATATTTCTAATCAAAAACGTGGCCGAACCTCTATTACAGTTGTACAAACATATTTTTTTTTACTCCCCTGCCGGGGAAATTAAGCCACTGCGTCCAATAAGTTGAATTATTGTGGCAAAACATCTTACAAGTTCATTATTTTATAAAATGCATGTATTATTTTACTGTAACCCTAATTTCACTTCACTGAACTAATTGAGCTGCATCAATATCGCCTTTAAAAAAAGGTATGTAAACAATTTGAACAAGGTGCTGTTATTTGTGAGGATCACTGAATCTAATTCCAACCATCGTGCAACTATAATAAAGTGTGCTCCACACAATGCATACGTTTGCGTGTGCGTGTCAGTAATTTGACACATTTCCCATGGGTAAATTGTCAAAAAAAAAAACACAAACCTCGATGGAACGGACGCCATGCGTTCCAGGCTTAACAATTTCGCAACCAGAATTTGTTGCTAAAATCCACCCAATGTGACATACGCTTATCCTAACTTGAACAGAATAGGATGAAGATCATACACCACGAGCTTAGAAATTCCTAAAGTGCCCCACACAATGCATACGTTTGCGTGTGCGTGACAGTAGTTTGACACATTTCCCATGGGAAAACTGTCAAAAAAACGCAAACCTCGACGGAACGGACGCTATGTGCTCCAGGCTTAAGCCTCGCATCACAATTTTCAAGGAGTATAGAATAACCGCTGCATCCTCCCTGGTACCTGTTGTGTGCCTATTTTTTTTGTGACAACTCTCCTCTCTGGTGAGGATACAATTACAAAATAATTAACATTCGTTGGACCGTTCCATTCCGTAACAATTAAATGAAGCACACACTCGTGGTCGCTACCACCAAAAATAACTCTCAGCATACAGTTAACTGTCCGTCTGATCAAAGAAACTCAAATCCAAATTAACAAGGCTCCATGCGCATGAAAAGAAAAAAAAAACATCGCCACAGCAACCAAAGTCCATCGCGACTAGCCCTGCACTGCACAAACGTTCGACAAGATTGTCCTGCCAATGCCCATCGTCAATTACGGCACCCAAAGAGAACCCAATGTATATAACTCGCTTAACGGTGCTGCTGGGTGCTGAATCTAGTTGTGGTTTTCCGGAAGGAAGCGAGAAGATAATTTGCCTTCCTTCCACACATGCAAAAACCCCGCAAAAGAATAGTGCGTCTAAGCTGCGTAAATGTTGTCAAGGTGAACTTTTATGTTACCATCTTACCCAGCGACACACGCCATTTCACAAAATCCCATTCGCGACAACGAAGTTAAAAGAGATTCCAACTGTTTGTCGCACTAATGAAAAACCTCGTAAGGAGCCGTCAGAATGTGCGTGAAAACAATAAAAAAAGAAAACAAAAAAATATTTCCCTCCCGTTCTTTCTCACCCACATTCTGCAACTTCGAAATCGTGAATCCCAGCCAGAGCAGCTGACTCGAGAGCAGACCGCTACCGTAAAAATAAACACTGCTATTGACAAACACAATCGCACAAGTGAGGAAACGCCGCTCGATTTTTTCCACATTACTTACCAAAAATATCTCGCCATCAAGTATTTCGATCTGTTCAACGCAATTATTTAATCAAAACTTGTAAATACCTACCAACATGCGCCATTGTCGGAAATCATCGTGAAATTCAATTAAAAGAACACAGAACACAAGCATTCAATTATTATTTTTTTCATTTATTGCTCAACACACCACTAAACACAACATCACTTCACAACTTCATTCTCAAAACTGATTTTCTTTTCCGATTTGCTCAATCAACAACCCTATCATCATTCTCTTTCTTCCCTTCTTCCAAATGTCAGTCGTCTCTTTCTTGCCATCCACCGGCGCTCAACGGAGAGCTGGATTTCGAATGCTCGCTCACCATCAATCGTATGCGTTGGAGCCGGATTTCGTATGCACAGTTACACTCTAGGAAATTGTTAGGCTCCTTTTTTTACATTACCTGAACCTATTTTATTATTATTTTTTTTTCTTCAAATGCTCTATTTCTACAATAAACAACATAGTTATCCAAAGTTTTGCTCAAACAGCATCAAATTAGGCAAGAAATCATAATACCCACGCTTTTTGCACCATTTCTTTGCTGAAACGGACAAACATTCAGCTCATACTACACATCCTAGTATGTACTACACCGGACGTGCCCCATTCGTCGGTTAAGTGCCCCACACAATGCATACGTTTGCGTGTGCGTGGCAGTAGTTTGACACATTTCCCATGGGAGAACTGTCAAAAAACGCAAACCTCAACGGAACGGACGCTATGTGTTCCAGGCTTTAAATTATTTCGGGGAAATTGGGTTGTTTAGTGAATTAAATATTCCCTTTTTCTTTAGCCTAATCGAAAGAGCTCATTTTTCTGAGTATAACGTGATTTTATTGCGTTCCGATTCCTTTGTTTTGATGGTTAAATAAACAAAAAAGTTTTAATTTCCGTGGATAGAATGACAGTTCAATCGATAAAGTGACAGTTCGCCCCGAACAAACAAAAATCCCCATACAAACTTAAAATGAATTTAAAAAATAGTTCCCGGGCTCCTAAAATGATGAAATTTTGGATTTCGACTATTTTTTGGACGGAGATTCCGATTATGCAATAATCTAGATACCCCTAAAGAACCCAATTCCCATCTGACAAAACATTTAAGGTTGGAAGATTTTAATCAGAACCGTTGTTGTTGAAATTGGAAATGTACTGTACTGCCCATAACTGCATAACAGTCACATTCGACAAAAGTAGGCATTGTACAAAATGGAGTTTAAAGTTTGCAACATGCGCTAGTATGGAGACGATACGAAATTTCAAAAATGTGTCAATAACTTAAAATTCATCCTTTTGCAAAGAAATTTTCTACAGCTCTTCTTGTATGCTGGACGAATAGTTAAAAAAAATAATAAGACCAACATTGATTGATATTACGCTTTGACACCAGTGTGTATTTCCAGTGTGACTGTTATGCGATTACATTCATTAATTTTAGTCAATGAGACAAAACGACTTGGTATTTGTTTCACATTTTGCAGAACAAACTTAAAAAGTTCATTTGGGTGGATGAAAGTACTGATGATTGGGTGATGATCCCCGGTATTAACTCAATATTGGCAAAAAATGCAAATGTTACAATTATGCAGTTATGGGCAGTGTACTGTAGCAAAAAAAAAAAGGTTGAAAGTATTCCCACCATTTTTAATGATCCTGGCCGAAAGGGTGAGACGTCGCCCCGGATTTTCTTGTTTGTCGCGCGCAGTTGACTTTTTGTAGCATCGACACCATCGCCAGCATCGCGTTCTTGTCCGCTTGTTCCGCACGCAATCCGTGAATAATTCGGTTTGAGTGAGTTCCGTTTTTCCGTGTTTTCTGGGACCGGTCGTTCTTTAGTGGTTTGATAAGTGTGCTTATTGAAAAACAAGAAATAGCGTTTCCGGCTTGGAATAGCTATTTAGCCGCAGAAGGAGTACCGAACAGCGAATCTTTGCATCTTCAGACGTGCCGTGCAGAAAGCAGAAGGTTAGTTTTTATTGTTTTTATGAGCGCTTGCACGCTGACGTCATCACTGTCTCCTTCTCTTTCTTTCCTTCGGCGTCGGTCCATAAAGCCGTCCTTGCCCTCAAAAAAAATTTGAGGGCAATGTTTACAAATCGTATGAGAATTCGATGAGGTTAGGTTTTTGATGCAAGCCTCTATTCAATCCTTAAAAACTATAGTCCTATAGGACCTGAAAATACCGACTTCAAATAGAGCTTGCTGACGTTTATTCACCTCTCTCTTTCAAGCATGCAGGCGGGATAGGATTTGTTTTCATCGGGAAACCTTTCCTGATGATAACAAATCCTATTCCGCTTGCATGTTTGAAAGAGAAAGATGAATAAACGTCAGCAAGCTCTATAGAAGGGTATCCTGGGTTATCCCCAAGTTTTCGCTGGATCAAAGGAAAAGCGGAATGTTGATAGAATCGCTTGCTTCTCCATGCAAAAAAACTGACCGTAGCTGTTATCGAGCAGATCCAGCTACAGGGGAGAGTGGTTAAAAATGAACATCTATAAATATTTCCATAAACATTTTAAACAATCTGCTAATCTGCTCAAATAATTGTCAAATTTTCCGATAAATCAACTTATACGTACTACCCGGTTCATTATGCAAATTAATTGCATTATGAAGAAGAGTTGCATAATGTTTATTATGCAAATTAATTGCATTATGAAGAAGAATTGCATAATGTTTATTATGCAACTCATTTGGGTTGCATAATGAATAACATGCAACTTAAAAATGAATAATAACTATTGTATAATGAAAAAATCGCTTAAAAACTCGATTCATCTTTTATGCAATTCAGTATCATAATTTCCATTTATATATAAAGATATTACAGACCTTCTGGTCTTATAAAAAAAACATTTATTAATCACTTGAACTTACATTGATTCGAATTACATCTAACACACTGTACTCTTAACACTGAACTGGACTGTCCTACTGACTGGTCCCTGTCTTTATTCCTTATAATTGCTGACCGGGCATTCTGGGTGTATGTCGCTGGGTCAGCATGGTGCAAAGTCCGAGCGCGTGGTGATACTGCTGATGTGGATGTGGTTATTCATATAACTCCTCCGGGGGTGAAAAAAGGGTCGTCCTCGGCCTGTAAGTCACTGATGCTGGTTGTTTCCTGGGTTTCCAGCTTCTATTGATGATGATTGCTGATTGATGAGCTCTGCTGTGTGGTTGGTTTTTGGTTTCCGCTTTGGGGACGATTGTTTGATTTTGATGACTATCTTTTTTCTGCGAAGACATAGGATGGCGATGATTATAAATGTTGCTAAAGTTGACGATATTCCTCCGAAGATACTGAATATCCAGGTGTTGTTTCTGTACTGTTTAAATTGGATGTGTTCGATTTTCCTTCGGTTTTCGAACATTTGGCTCGTGATAAATGATAAGTTGTGCTGTTGTAAAACTGATCTGTTTAAGTCCTGGGAAAGCTCCGAAAATTTCAGGTGTGTTGACTGTTAATTCACTGTTAGTGAAGGTAGTGTTTTTTATCCAGATGCTACAATTGGAGAAAGAGATCAGGAAATTTCCATCCAGTGTCCTGTTATCTGGGCCACAGTTTGAAGTGAGGGTTGTTGGTTCCACCTCACTTATTAGAATTTTATCTTCCGATATCATATGTGTGAAACCATTGTATTGAACAAGTATATTGCAGTGACTTTGTTTGCCAAAAAACAGTGATTTAACACATCCTTGTTCCATGGTTTTGATGAATGGGTAGCGTTGAATGAAATCATTTGGCTTTTCTGTTGAAAAGATGTCTTGTCCGGATTTTATGATATGAGAAGGAATTCCGGTAATTATTGTATTGTTGACTAATAGTGGGGTGATTTGGAAAACTTCTGCTTTTGTATCTAATTTTGGTATCCGTAGTATGTATAGCAACATTTCCTGTTTGACTGCGATTTTCGATTCCACGAAATCTAACGCTTCCTCTGGAAATTGTGTCGTTATTCCTTGCTCGTTAATTATTGATTCAATTGCGAAGATCTCCTTTAGCGATAGCAGTTTGCTATTTGCGAGCGATAGTCTGGATTTTAAGATGGTGTCCTCTATGTCTCTCAGGATATTGAAAGTTGTGTCCATGTAAGCTAGCAGGTTCAGAGCGTCTATCTCCTGAAGCAAAATTTGGTTTAGTACGTCGTTTTTCTGGATTATTTCATTTACGGTCCTGGTTATGTCCTGGATGCGTTCATTGATTCTCGTGTTGATCTGGATCTGTTGGTTATTGTCATTTATTAGCTCGTTCAAGGTACCATTGATGAGTTTGAGGTCGTCTGCGTCCGGCGTGCCAGCTATCCACTTGAATGCCGTTCCGATCGCATCATATCTTCTAACTCTTCTACTTCTGAGTGGTTTTATTTGATAAAACGTATCGAGTAAATTCCTACTTCTTCTTATGACCAGTTCAGAGATGGGAATTTTAGGATCAAGATTTTTAGTTATCATGTGAAAATTGTGTATGTTCTCTTCTATGTTCGTAAGATTTATGGGATGGACTATTATTGTAGTACCGGTCTGAATTCCGCAGTTTCCTAATTTCATCAGTAGTACTGGATCTGTGTGAAGATTCCTTATTTCCATTTTGGATTCGGCAAGTAGTAAGATGGCCAGGAAATAGATGATAATCTGTAATATGTAGTTTACGTTTTCTTTATTCGTTTAATTTTGTTTTTATTTCTTTTAATGCTTCTTTCTGAATGTTTTATGTTTTACATCGTGGGTTTTAGTTTCTTTGGCTCGTGGTTCTTGTTTCGTTCTGATATTTGGAATAACGTAGACCGTCTGATTTTCTTCAAATACGGGTGGATCTTCCTTATCGCCATTTTGTTTTCTTAACTTTATTTGGGCTTTATACATGTTTATTCTTGCATCGGTAAATAGTTTATTTGCCTTCTCGACAATATCAATTGGGTTTGTGTTATTGTTATTGTTAAAAAGCAGTTCATTGGGAGTGAAAGAAGTGGCAGAGTGAACAGAGTTATTATACAATGCAACTGATAGTTTAATCATTGATTTTGTGCCTAAATTATCGAATTTATGTTTATTACTGTTAAAAATTTCAATTATAGTCGAGTGGGCCCTTTCAATCTGACCGTTAGCTTCTGACGAAGAAGCATAAGCTAAAGAAGATCCAGCTTGATTGACAAAATTTCTAAATTGTATTGATTGGAACGTCGTTTCGTGGTCTGTTACGATTAATTTTGGGATGCCAAAGGATACAAAGTATTTAGTTAATGCCTTTTGAACGTCGGTAAGGTTTTTTGTTTTCATGTTATACAATTGGAGGTGCTTAGTAAATGAATCTATAAGGGAAAGAAAGTTACAGGAATCCATTATAAAAATGTCCATATGGACGCGTTCCATCGGTTTTTCCGTTATCGGACGGGGGGATATTTTTATATTGTACGGCTTACGCTCGTACTTATGTTTGTTACAAACGCGGCAAGAGTTGATTAGCATATTTATGAGTTTGCTCATCTTGGGGAAATAGTAGGATCTTTTTAATTGAGAGTTTACTTCCGTTATTCCTCGATGGGCTCGTTCATGTTCATTAATAATTAATTGATTCTGTCTTTCTTCGTTTTGTACATCTTCAACGAGTTTAGTTGTAAAGACGAAGTGACCTTTCGCATCAAAGTGTTCTTTAAATACTTCTTGTATGATAAGCATAATGGGGTCTGGGGCGAGAATGGCGGTTTGCTTACCATTGTGGTGAACTTTCAAAAAGTTTGTTATATCTTCTTTGGAAAAATTGGGTTGTGCCACGATCGTCCGTCGATGATTTTGGAAGAGGGTTTCCTTTATGGTTGTGGTTATTCCAGATGTCCGAAAAATCAGTTGGTTTTTGAAATGGTTGATGGGGCGATCTACAAAGTGTATATAAAAATCATTAGAATCATCTCCACTGTGTATTGTTTCGTTGTCTGCGGATGGTTCTTCCATGTTAGAATTTCTCTCCTGGTTTGTACCTGAAATGGAAGGATTTGTATCAATTATAATTTCATTTTTGTTGACCTCCAATGGGCGTCGGCTTAATGCGTCGGCAACTACGTTGGCTCGTCCTTCTTTATATTTTATGTCATAGTCAAAGGTTTCTAGATCTAATCTCCATCTAAGAATTTTTGGATTTTTATCTGAAGTTTTAATGAACGTAAGGGGTTTGTGATCGGTGACTAAGGTAAATTTTGCGCCGTGAAGATAGTTTTTGAATTTTTGGGTAGCCCATTTAATAGCTAATGCCTCTTTTTCGTTTGTGGCATACCGTGATTCCGTTTCTGACAATGTTCTGGATCCAAAAGCGATAGGCCTCTCAATGCCTTCTTGCATTTGGGACAGAACTGCGCCTAATGCGAAATCTGACGCATCTGTTGTTAATATAAACGGTTTATCATATTGCGGATAAGCTAATACTTGATCCGTAGATATGATTTGCTTCAAAGTGTTGAATGCGTTCAAATAATTCTGGTCCTGAAGGTTTAATGGTATGTCTTTTTTTAAATATTTTGTCATGGGTTTTGTAATTTTCGAAAAATCTCTGATGAACCGACGATAATATCCAGCTAGTCCTAGGAATTGCTTAATCTGAGTATCAGTTTTGGGGATTGGCCATTTAAGAATCTTTTCAATTTTGTCGGGGTTTGGTTTAACACCATCTTCAGAGATGATGTGACCTAGGAATTCCGTTTCCTTCTTTAAAAATTCGCACTTGTCGAGTTGTATTTTTAAATTAAACTGTGATAGTCTTTTCAAAATTAGAATGAGATTTTGCAAGTGTTCTTTCAGGTTCCGTCCGATGATAACAATATCATCGAGGTACACATAACAAATGGTGCCGATATAGTCCTTAAGAATATTATTCATAGCCCTCTGGAAGGTGGCTGGGGCGTTTTTCAGGCCAAACGGCATCCGAGTAAACTCGAAGTGGCCCTTGTCTGTAGAAAACGCGGTTTTCTCTCTGTGCTTCGGATCCATCTCAATTTGATGAAATCCGGATTTAAGGTCTAGTGTGGTAAAATAGACAGATTTTCCAAGATGATCAAGTATATCCTCTATTTGAGGCATTGGATATTTATCGTCTATAGTTTTATCATTTAATTTCCTATAGTCGATAACTACTCGTACTTTACGTTTTCCCGAAGCATCTGTTTTTTTTGGTACAACCCAAATCGGAGAAGAATATGGGCTGGATGAATGGGTGATGATACCATTATCAAGCATTTCTTGAATCTGGTCTTCAACATCTTTCCGGTAATGGTGGGGATAGCGGTAGCTTTTGGTATAAACAGGGGCATCATTATTGGTTATTATTTTGTGTTTTATAGCGGTAGTGGATGATAGTTTTTCGTTTTTTTGTAATAAAACTTGTTGATTATTGTAAATCAGATTTATTAATTCCGACTTTTCTAATGGAGATAGGTGTTCAGTTCTAATAACGCTGCGTATTTCATCGATACTAAGTTTTTCCTTTGATTCAATAGGGATGGGGTCGATGGTTTCGTAGTTGTTAATTGTGACTTTGAGACATGGGAGTTTTGGGGGTTCCTTTTCTGTAGAAATAATATTAATGGTGGTTTTTAAGTTGTCTGCCTTGTATAATCCTGGCTCGATAACTGAGTTTTCATTCAATTTCTGGAATTCCGGGACAAACCAGTCTCCGTTATTAAGTGTATCCAAAGTGACTGTGTGGTGATATATAGGGGCTTTTGAAAGAAAGTATTTTAAGAATTTTACTTTTTCTCCGTTTAGTCGTAGCGTTTCGGATCTAAAATTAAGTTTTGCTTTGAATCTGGCTAGAGATTCGGCACCTAATATGCCGTCGAAAAATTCGTGAAATTTATATTCATAAAATGACAGCGGGGGAAGGTTTTTGAAAATCTTTAATTTGCCTTTGTTCTTTATTGTTTGGTTTCCATTGACATTCCTAATAGAGGTGTTTATGGGTCTCGTTTGTGTTAGAAATCCTGGGGAGATAATGTTTTTATTAGCACCCGAGTCAATCAAGAGTTTTATTAACGTGTCTGTTTCTGGATGTTTGATTTCGAGATATGGCAAGAAGTTCATGTCTCGTTTTTGGACTCCGCATGTACTTGAAAATTTACGGAAATTTCTTCCGGTGCTTCGTCTTCGGACTCAGAGCTATCAAGTTCATGATTGTTAATTAGCCTTCTATTAAGAGTCAAACGACTTTTAGTAGATTCGGTTTCCATCGGGGTTGATGATGTTGTTGGTTTCTGGTTGTTTTTATAATCCGTTTTCTCTTCAGTAATGTTGTTATGCGAGTGAGGTTTCTCAAATCTCGAATTTTGTTTGAAATGTTTTGGGTGTTTAGGTGTTTCTGACATGTAGGAAGCTGTTAATTCCTTAGACTTAAATTTACATAAGAATGCGTATGCATCCTCAATATCGGTGGGTCTGGCTGCTTGCGCAAACCCAAAGTACGGTTCCTTAAGACCGGCAATAAAGGCGGCAAGGCCGTCTTCATCAATAAATGCGTTAATAGCCTGCCAATTGTCTTTGTATAATTGTTTCTGCTTTGCCAAATTTTTTATGCTCTGTATAATGTCTTTTGTTTTTTGGTGATATTTTTGTATTGATATGCCCTCCGACATTTTATTCTGCCAAAGCTGGCATTTGTATGTTGATAACTCCTGTCTGTCTCCGAGTGCGTTTGTTAAAATATCTTTAATAACGTCAAAATCATCTGGATTCCCGGCTAAGCATAAGATGTCCTTTGCTTTTCCGGCAATTTTGTTAGTCACGGCAGTGACGTACATTTTGAAAAGTGTATCGTTAACATGTGGTTTCAAAAGGTTTAATGTATTCTCCGCAGTTTGCAACCAAGCGGTTAACTGTTTGCGATTTCCTTCGAATACCGGGAGCGACTTAATAGGATCCGGTATTTTGAATAGATAGTCGAGGTTCGTTCTCGTTTGTTGCCCTGTGTGTGACTCGGTGGAAGGCAAAGGTGGAGCGGGAGGAGCACTAGTTGCGTTTCGAATGAGCGCGTCATATTCATTCTGTTTTGCATCAAGCCTGTTAATTGCTTGCATCATCGTATTAAGTTGTGCCGCAATTTGGTCTAAAGGGTTTTCCATTGCCATGTTGATTTGATCGAGCGAAATATGCAGATCTTTCAGTGGGACGTGCGCAAATTCAGCCGATTCGATTGAATCGTTATCGGAATCAGTGGTGGATTCAGAGGCTGACTGCACCTTGTTTTTATTTTTCAGTATATTCCTTGTAATGTGCAAGGCACTCTTGGCCCTGTTGGGAGTTTTAGGCATTAACTGAAATGTTTTTAGAAACTCACGTTCTCTAAGAACTCGTGATGTTTCTCAGAATAACAATTCTCTTGGAACTTTGCTAATTCTGTTTAGGAAGCAATTTCTCTAAGAACTTTTGCTATCCAGACGATAAATTAAATTGTTGCACGTGTTACCTCTCTCTAAGAACGGGTAACGTGTGTAATCAACTTTATTTTATCGCGATGAAATTAAACTTCCTCTAAGGACGGTTCAATTCCAATACGATAAATGAAAAATGGATAGTATTAATCGTGCCTCTCTAAGAACACACGGAGTAAATAAAATCGCAAGTTTCACTTACCTGTTACAATCGTGGGGGATCGCGGTTCACTGTTGTTGGTGTCGTGCGGTGAGGCCTCAACTCCTAGCACACTCTCGATGACGCTGGATGCTTTCACTATGTAAATTACTCGCGGACCTACTAGAATTTTGATTTACGAATCAAAATTTTTACACTGTTTTCTACACGCACTTTAAACAGCTACCGGACGGCTGCGCCAAAGATATTACAGACCTTCTGGTCTTATAAAAAAAACATTTATTAATCACTTGAACTTACATTGATTCGAATTACATCTAACACACTGTACTCTTAACACTGAACTGAACTGTCCTACTGACTGGTCCCTGTCTTTATTCCTTATAATTGCTGACCGGGCATTCTGGGTGTATGTCGCTGGGTCAGCATGGTGCAAAGTCCGAGCGCGTGGTGATACTGCTGATGTGGATGTGGTTATTCACATAACTATATATATACCGGTATAATAATTTCCGAACTTGTTCATTATGCAACTGAAATTAGTTGCGTAATGAAAAACAGTTGCATAATGTTCATTATGCAACTCATTTGAGTTGCTCTCATGCTCATGCTCAACTCGGCAAGCCTCGTTGGATAACGGTACGACTCGTGCTGAAAAAATCAACTTTTTACAACTCGTTACATAAATAATTATTATGCAATTCAGTATCATAATTTATATTTTATATAACTCATTTTGGTATCATAATGACCATTTTTTTCGAACTGGTTCATTATGCAACTGAAATGAGTTGCATAATGAAAAATAGTTGTATAATGTTCATAATGCAATTCATTTGAGTTGCGTTATGAACATTATGCAACTCATTTGGCTTGCATTATGAAAAAATCATTGCATAAAATTTTGTATGGAACTCGTTGCAAAACTCGATTTTTTTCAGCACTCTTCGTATTTATCCAACTCGGCAAGCCTCGTTGGATAACGGTACGACTCGTGCTGAAAAAATCAACTTTTTACAATTCGTTACATAAATAACTATTTTGCAACTCGATGCATAATAACTAGTACATATTGCTAAAGTTTGGCCAACGGACTTCGCGCAGACCTAGGATCTCACGCTTCGACATGCCCGTTTAGCCTGCTGGGCTAGGGTTAGTAAATTCCAAGTTCCAATTTTATTTGTGTTCTTTGTTTCGCGCTAAAAGTTGTTACTGGTAAATCAGTTCGTATATTTCACTTTAGGTTTCTGTAACGCTTGTTTCGAGCTTTTGAAACAGTAGGTAATAGAGCAATCCCAGCAGAAATTTCAGGAGAAATCCAAAGGGATTCCTGAAAAAAAAAAATCCAAGAGGTACCAACTCCTGGAGAAATACCACGAGAATTTTTGGAAGAATATGGATACAACCACTGGAGAAACCCCAGCAGGGCTTGCTTGAGCAGTTCCAGACGGAATTCCTGGAGAAATCACAGCAGAAATTCCTAGAAAAAACCCATCAGAAAATCCTGGAGAATTCGTAGGGGAGTTCGAAAATAAATTTCCGGATAAAGTCACTGGATGTATTTTTGGAGAAATTCTTGGACGATTCTCTGGAGCAGTATCTGTTAGAATCTCTAGAGAAATCCCTGTAGAAATCTTCAGAAGAATAATCTTCTTGGCGTAACATCCAGCTGGTACAAAGCCTGCTCTTCAGCTGAGTGTTCTATGAGAAATTTTACAGCTGCGAAATTTATCTGTCCAATGACCATTTTGCATTCGTATATCGTGTGGCAGCGCAGGTACAAAGATATTCCATGCCCAAGGAAGTCAAGGAAATTTCAATAGGATAGATCGGTGAAGTACTAGGTTTGTAATAATGAGGTGCATTTTAGTATGGTGAGAAGGTCAATTCTCCGTTTCTGCAATGAAATTGTGCAAAAAGCGTAGGCATTATGATTTCTTGCCTAATTTAATGCTGTTTGAGCAAAACTTTGGGCAACAGTGTTGTTGTTTTCTCCATTTCTTGCAACATAAACAACATAGTTATCCAAAGTTTTGCTCAAACAGCATCAAATTAGGCAAGGAATCATAATACCTACGCTTTTTGCACCATTTCATTGCAGAAACGGAGAATTGACCTTCTCACCATACTAAAATTCACCTCATTACTACAAATCTAGTACTACACCGAACGTGCCCCATTACCCCATTACCAAAACTTCCTGAACCGACAGGGAATCAAACCCCCGTCACCCTCAGTATGGTCTTACAAGAATACATGCGTTAAATACAATGCGTTAATGCGTTAATACAATACGTTAAACGCTTCGACAATCTTGGACGCAGTGGCTTAATTTCCCCAACAGCGGAGAAGGAAAAAATCTGTGCCCTCAACATCTGTAAACCTCTATTGACACAAATGATAATCTTATCCGAGTCAAACCAGATGGAGGATAACGTGTCTCTGGAACCGACCTTCTGATACTGTGGGCCCTAGCATCTTTACTGAATTTACTGATGTTTCTAAAAATGTTGTAGAAACAACCGTTTGTTGGGAATGGTGAAACGGGACGCCGTGTTATTTTTCCTATCTTGCCTCTCTTTCTAACAATTTGCCTCGCGATTTTGAAGATGGTAATCTCGAGTTCTATCGCACTGAAGATGCTGAAAAACAATCAGCATATGCACTCCAAGTGAGCATACATAGTGATAGGTTTTTGTTGCAAAATATGAAGTAGAATCTGAGATTACCATCTTAGTAGCAACAGAGCAATGGCGGATATTTCCCCGACCGTCCCGTCCGCCCTTAAGTGTAGAATTAGTGTTATATTAAAATACACATAAATAAAAACAAAAAAAACAAAGAGTTGGGAATGTATCTATATGCATCTTCTTTGTGGCTCTACTTAACCACTGAAACTTCAACTTAGTGTTCTTTGAGCACTTTCACAGTTATTAATTGACGGGCTTTCTTTGCCTGCTATTGCATGAATTTGGTTATTGAGGGGGGAGTACAAAGGATACACTATGCAAAGAAAAAAAGAAAAGTCCGATCTAAACGCCGTCTTCGAATTGGCGATTCAAAGCCTTCTCCACAAGGCCAACTGAAGACCATGTTTGAAATAAATATTTTTCAAAGTTAATGAGCAACAAATGGTTTTGTTATTTAAAACCCGGCTTATATTTATTTTTTGTGGTAAATTCTACACACTGTGCCTAATTCCAGACATTCTACTCTCCTTTCTCTCGCTAGGATCCGTACGTCGCTTGGTTCAGTAGTACGACCAAGCGCTTCTTCATTCGAGTTCGAGTTTCATAACAGCATGGCGTATGACGGTTGGGATAATTCCGAAGCAAAGCTTATTAGCACTCGCCATAAGTTCTGCATGTTAGAATATTTCGGGGCGTTTCTTGAGCAAACTCACGGCTGCGATTCGGGTTCCAAAGTCATCGCTGCATACCGTGGTTTGCGTTGCCCAGCACCCTTTTGTCAATATCAGCGCTTCCCGGACACCTGCGAGTTCGTTGACCTAGACCATAATGCCATCCGTCCATGGTTGCAACAACTCATCGCCGCGTGTGAATCACCTGACAGGAATGCTACCATTGGATCCTATGGTCACGATGCAAAGCGATCATTCGACGTGTCCCTGCACAAGCTTAAGGACATTTATACATGTTCCATTCCGGGTACAGGGATTAAATATGGCATCTATGACCGCGCCACCTTCGAGACTAAGTATGGTCTCGTCTGGCAAGAGTAATAGGTTTCCAGCACCACCCGGCTATCCGTATGATATTCTATTTTCTTTTGTTTTTCTCCTTCCCTGAATTTCCTTGCGGCATTGTAGGCCGCCTTTATTATACAGGGTTATGTTTGTATTCATCAGAGTGGCACTACAAGAGTAATACAGTTTTCACATAAAGCTACCTGTACTCATTTAAAGATGACTTTGAAAAACGTCATTCTACACTTATCCGAATTGCACGCCCCTAGTACAACACTTCTTTCAGCATACCAGTGACCAATAGTGACCAGTGAAAAAGCAACAGTTCCAAATCGTCCATCGTCTAGTCCGCAAAGTCTGCTTCTCAGTTTTGTGTTCTATGAGCACTTCCACAGTTATTAACTGGGAGCTTCTTCTGGCAATGATCATTTTTGCATGTGAATATCGTGTGGCAGACATGAAGATACTCTATGCCCAAGGAAGTCTAGGAAATTTCCATTACGAAATGTTCCTGGACCACGTATGTGGCAACCCTAATCCCACCTAATGCATCTGACAGGAGCCAACATCTATCGTGTATCCACAATGGAATTTTTTGTGGATACACAAATGTTTACATAAAATATGTTGGATTCTTAAACATGGCGGCCTCGCACCCTGTTGTCCTGGACCGACACGTGTCAGAGTCACCACGTGTTTTTGTCGATGTTTCGAACATGTCCCCATGTTCGTTGTTCCTTTCCACCACTCTAATTATGGTTTATAATAATCCGATTGTTTCTTGTATTCGCGCGTTCAATGTTGTTTCTGAAGAATTCGACTTCGATATGCCCAAAAGGGTTTTTTTTTTTAAATCGAATAAGAAGAATTGTTTAGTTTTAAATAGTTGTAAATTAGTATTAAGTAGTTCAGTCTGTACGATTTTTTTAAACGGTGAATAATAATAATAATAACATATATCGGTGAAAATGCAGGGTTCTAGTCATCATCAAGGTTGTGTTACGTTTGTAATTATTTGTGAACATTTTGTTAGTAGTTTTATATGTTACTAGCTGTCCCGGCAAACGTCGTAATGCCTGCCTACTGTGTTTTTTTGACATACAACTCCATAGGGACGTCCCCGGCGAAGTCATCTGTATGGGAGCCCCTCGTTCCAGAGACCGACCGGAGAGGTCTCGCACCAAGCTATAAGAACCTTCATCGGCCTCAAATATACCCGCATACAAAATTTCACACCGATCGGTTCAGTGATTTCCGATTGCATAGTGGTCAGATGGACAGACAGACAGAAATTCATTTTTATATATATAGATATCCGTATGAGTGAATCTGTCCTTGACCCTTAATTAGCGTTTGTAGTGCTGCGGCCAATGCGGGAAATGATTATTCACAAGACTTGTGAACCGTCCCCTACCACGGATATCATACGGTGTAGGCGATCTCGTATTAAAACCCGAATCGACGTGTCCTCTTAGGGGTTTCCAGTTGGCCTAATGGTTAAGGCTTTGGATCGCCAATCAGGAGACGGCGGGTTCGATTCCCGTTCCGGTCGGGAAAATTTTCTCCCTGGGTATAGTCTGCCGTAATTCTGCAAAGTGACGTAAGCGCCATTCAAAATTTCATTAATTTTTGGTATATTATACATAATATCTAGTGTAACTAGAAAAATAACTCTGTGGAATGCCTGCTGTATAATAATGCAAGATCTAGTCGTAATCTATCATCTATGGAAAGAAACTTAGAGGATGACCAAGAGTTTTGTGCACAATAACCAAAAAATGGCCCAAAACTAGCAATGTCGCTTACGTCACTTTGCAGAATTACGGCAGATAGTGTATCATTGTGCTTGCCTCACAATATACTAATTCATGCAACGGCTGGCAAAGAATGCCCTCCAATTAATAACTGTGGACGTACTCAAAGAACACTAAGTTAGAGAGAGGCAGGCCAAATTCCAGTGGGAACGTAGAGCCATACAGAAGAAGAAGAAGTACCCTCTTAGGATTAGAAATTTCTAGACCAAACCACAGATTGTTGGATGAGACGACAGCGAGGCCTGGTTACGAGCCTCTGGAATTCTCTCAAAGCAAATAATGGCAGCTAACGACATGTCCAGAAAATGTAAAACCGCTGAAGTCGAAATGAGTACTCTGGTTGAAGGTGGCAGGCCGGTCCGCTACAAAACAAGATTAGTTGCGAAGGGCTATCTCCAGAAGCAATCACCTGGAAATGACGTGCCGAATGCTTTTCTGCATGGTTCTCTCATAGAAACCATCTTGGATGTTGGAACGTGCACAACCGACGAACTTCTCAGAATAGGATAAATCCAGTTCGAAGCATGATCAATGCCTTATCTTATCGGTATGGTAGGGAGATCGCCAGAAATTGCTTGATCTCTCAGTGCGGTGAAAATTCAGGCAAGGAATCATTCAAGAAATGAGCAATCTTTCTTGAACCCTATTACGGAGCTAAGAAGAAACGTCAACGTCACCGGAATGGACAAG